>NC_056741.1:1973761464-1973930669 GCF_019279795.1 Protopterus annectens
CTGCCCTTTATTCTAGGAGGTTCCAGCTTTCTTTTTGGAGCCTCCCTGTCATAGCTTTTTAAATGTCTGCTTACCATTGTTCTGCTGAGACTGTTTAACTTCTTGCCAGAATTGGACGAGGGAGCAGAAAATCCGTTGGAAAATTTAGAAGAGGATGGCTGAAAACTTGAGAAATTACCTCAATCCTCTTATCTCTGTGTTCACACTTTTTGATGGCCTCTGCAGAAGAGGATCTAAAAACTAAATCTTTATCCAAATCAGAAGTCAAAATTAAATTTTTGCCTTACTCTGGGAGGTTCTGAAAATGCAGCCATGAGAACTTCTTTAGAATAGTACCAGTGGTAACAGGCCTGGAACCAGTAGCTACAGTGTTTATGGAAACACTTGAGACGATGAGTAGTCATCCAAGAAACTGAAAAATAATTAGACTTCACTGAGATTTTTTTCCCATAGAAGAGATTACTGCAGCTAAAACTTTCCTCATTCACACTTAGTCAATGTAAACTTGAGCATGTCCGTTCAAAATTCTAAAAATCAGAGTTGCAGAAGCATACAATTTCTCAAACGTATCAAGAGGCTCATCATCCTTGTATGAAGAAGGATCAGAATTACCAAAATACTTGGCAACAGCTGGATTAACAAAATATAGCTGCAGGGTCTTGCTTGGGATTGGTGAAGAAAAATTTGAAAGACTAAGGAACTTTGTACATTATGCCTTTTTAGGGGCCGCAGGTTGGCTGTCGGGGAAACCACAGGCCATGACAAGCCTGTTCGAGCAAGGGTTCTTGAAATTCCATTTGTAGCAATTTGTTTTATTTTTTAAAGGCCTAAGAAAGCGGAGTTTTCCCATTGAAAACACTGGCACATCAGGGAATTTCAGAAAAAGTGATTCTCTCATAGGGCGATTGATACCTTACTCACCTCTGAATCAGAAGCCTCAACAGAAAACTTGCATCTGTCCCTTCCATTCCCTTACAGATTCCACATCTTCATTGAAAGAGACATCTGTTTTTGTTTTTTTTGTTTTTTCCCCATTTTATGAGAAACCACTTTACAGAAAGGGTCAACAGCTGGCACATGACCCTGAGCTAAGCCCAATAAATCTCTCCTGTCTAGAGAAAGTGACATGAGAATTTTAAACGTTTAGTTTTCTATCCTTTTTGACAGGAAAATTGGGCAAACAGACATATTGCCAGCAACAGCTTCCCCAGGGATGGACTCCACATTCTGGCTATGCAGGAGCACATTCCCTGCCCCTTTTCATATGGCTGGCAAGGGTTTTGTCTCCCTTGCCCACTGAGGGGACTCCCAACAGCTGCGTAGAATGTGGCTAATCCCCAGTCCATGGTGGCTGTATGGACAACACTGGGGGGGGTGGGTCCAAGGAAAAAAGATGAGTGGTTTGAGAAACCAGCTTTGGCCACAGAAGATCCAGCCACCTGAAGCTGTGGTAAATTACCATCTTGCTATCATGGATAAAGTTAACCAAACAGCCTTTGTTTTTTTGCTTCTGGAAGAAGGTCCGCCTGTGATCCCAGAATTTGTTCCATGGTCAAGCTGAAAATGGTGCTTGTTTCGTGCAGAAGCTTATCAGCAGTAGTTAGTAAACCAGGAAAGTAGCAACAGTCATTTTGTCCAACACCAGTGGGAAAAAAACGTAGCAAAATGCACTTTAAACACATCTCCAGCCACCCAAAAAGTTAAAAAAAAAAAAAAAATCCACAGAAAGTAATTTTAACAACAAAAGTAAAAAGTGCTCCCCCATTTGAAAGTACTCAATAAACAAGACAGTCAAGAAAATTACTTTACTGTAGCTTTAAAGTAGAAGTTTTTCGCAAAAACTGAACTGTAAATGTAATGTGGAAGTGTTTTTTTTCCGAGGGGAATTTCTCTGCCCAACAGTGGAACAGTGTTAGCTGACCAGTCCTTGAAAGCCTTCATAGGCGTGCTGTTTTTGGATACAGAAAAGCACTGAAGGAGTTGGGAGCCCAAACCTGTCTTTTTAGTCAATTCAAGTTGACTGACTGCTTAGGTGCTTGGAAGTTGGCCAACTGTTATATTTTATGTAGGATGCAACCCATAGCTCTTGGGATGCTGCAGCAGTGTTCATTTGAACATGCTGTTTATGGTAAGTTTACTTGCACAACTGTTCTATGCATGAGAATAGTTAATGCAGTTGTCTTTTACCACTGGCAGTGACTACCTATCTTTAAATTTCTAAAATGGATTTAAAAGAAAAGTGGTTTGTTTCATTTTTAAGCTTATTTAAGGTGGTCTGTTTTAGTATTTCATCTTTGTACAGTTTTAAATGGTGAACTTCCATCACTTCTGTAAAAGATTAAAATGAACGTTTTCCTTTCCGAAATGCTGATTTCTTTTTTTTTTTAATGTTTTCATTTTTTAGGAAGATTGAATCTGCCTGGCAAGCACTCTTGAAGACCCTACAACCTTAACCGTCTAAACTGTTCCTTCACTTCTGGAATTTTTTCTAGTTCTGGTTTGACGAGCAATGCTTTAGGAAGAAAGGAGTTTTCGAAACGGGAGTGTGACGAGTTTTACAGCACTTTAAGTATAGCAGCACAGCAAAAGTTGTTCAGACTACTATTAAGGTGTGCACGGCAGACTTTGGTCTGAGTAGACCACCCAGATGTGCTGAATACAAGCTTGGTGCAACAGAATGGCATCTTTAATTGGCAAATAACTGGAAGTCCTGTAATGTGTGGGAATAGGATTTAAAATAAGTCACTGGTATATGCAAACTTTGGAGCAGTCTAAGATTTTGTACACCTTCAGCTAATCAGTATTCATTTGTGTAATAAGCTGTTGACTACTTTATACTCCTGTAATGTGTAAGTGAAGAACAGTGCATTCATGGATAAGGCCATATAAATTTGTTCAATTTGACTGGAGAATTATGCGGCAGAGCATTGCAGCACCAAAGGAAACTTACACGGGGGAAATGGAAAGCCATTTACAGTGGAAACGCATTTCAGGCAAGAAGCCATTTAAATGTACAGAATGTGATAAGACATTTACAGCACGTAATGGTCTTGTGTTGCATCAGCGAGTTCACATGAGAGAGAAACCACATAGGAGTGTGAATGAGAAGCTTGACCTGCCACGTGTTAAAGCTCACAAAGATGATAAACCATATAAATGTGCTGAGTGTGGTAAGGGTTTCACATGCAATAGTAACCTCTTAATTCATCATAGAATTCACACAGGTGAAAAACCATACAAGTGTACCGAATGTGGCAAGAAATTTACCCAGAAAAGTAACCTTGTTACACATCAAGGCACTCACATGGGACTGAGGCCTGTTAAAGGAAAGAAGGTGCATAAATGTGTTGAGTGTGAGAAGACATTTACAACTCAGAGAAAGTTTATACTTCATCAGCAAATGCATGCTGATGAAAGACCATATAAATGTGGTGACTGTGACAAGGATTTCAAGTACCAGAGTGAACTTAAAAAGCATGAGCAAAGTCACATCATAGAGAAGCCATATAGTTGCAATATCTGTGAGATGAGTTTTACACACAAAAGTAGCTTCATACTGCATCAGCAAAGTCATTCTGTGGCTAGACCATACAAGTGTACTGAATGTGGCAAGTCTTTTAAAGAAAAAGGCACTTTGAAGAAACATCAGCTGATTCACACTAGAGAGCAACGGTCTTACAGATGTATTAAATGTAATAAGAGCTTTAAGCAGCTGAACCATTTGTTGGTACATAGGCGAACTCATACTAAAGAGGGTTCATACAAATGTCATGAATGTGACAAAAGTTTCACAACCCAGAGTAGCTTCATATTACATCAGGGAATGCATTTTCTTGAGCTGTCTGGAGACAAGTCTGAGAACTTTTCATGGCAAAGTAATTTGGCACCATATGAGCCAATACAATCAGGAGGAATAGAAAAACCCGAACAGTGGCGCCACCACCCTGCTAAGAGACACTGTAAATGTCTCGAGTGTGGCAGGAAGTTTGCAACACAAACTGGTCTTCTTTTGCATCAACGAAGTCACAAAGTGAGAACATATAAAACTGTGTACAAAAATTTGGAGCAGAAACCTTACCAAGTGAATGACAAGCAAATTCAAAATGATGAAAGACCTTTTAAATGTAGCTCCTGTGATAAGAGTTTCACATGTAATAGCAACCTCAAAATTCATTTGCGAATACACACTGGTGAGAGACCTTACAAATGTTCAGAATGTGACAAAACGTTTACGCAGAAGAATAACTTGAAAACGCATCAACGGATTCACACGGGGGAGAGACCATATAAATGTGCTGAATGCGACAAAAGTTTTGGCCAGAAATGCAACCTTCTGAAACATCGACAAGTTCATACTGGTGAAATCCCGTATAAAAATGATGACTCCATATATTTTGCATCAGACACAAGTCCGAGAAGTCCACAGATCGACACAGAACACCAGAAGTACCAATCAGAGTTGTATGGAAAGAGGAGTGCAAGAGCATCAACCATCAGCCAGCGGGAGTAAAAAATTAGCATAAGTTGATTTGAATCATGTTAAGTGATAAGTTCAAAGTAATATTTACCAAAGATTTAGGCTGCAGATATTGTATACAACTTTGTTCAAGTTTACAGTCCTGCCAGGGGAACCTTTATAGGGTTGTAGGGGGTGAACACACTACAGTATCGTGCATCTAGGTTGAATGCTGTCACACGTAAGGATTCCAAGCAGAAAAGCTTGAAAAGTGCTTTCAGAGAAACCTGTTTGAAGTTCATTAGCAAGTTCTCTGACACAGCTGTTTGTCAAAGTTCTCAGGATACAAGTAGTAAGAGCTCCATTTTATGAATTTCATTTTTCCCCTTCTTAATCCAGGCCCTAAAGTTTTATAATGTTAACTGCCCCCCACCCACCCCACCCCAAAAAGAAGCTTGGAAAGGTTAACTGTAGATTGTTAATCAGACTGGGACAAGGTAGAAGACTGAGAAGGAATTGAAATATGCTGCAGCTTCAGAAATGGTTGAGGCTTTCTGAAAATGTTCAGAGATTTGTTTACTTAGTATTTGATTGGAAAGGACTTTGACAGGATGTTTGACTTGGTGAGCTATTGCACAATAGGGTGTCTAAAATAAAGCTTGATGCTCCCATTTAGAACTTACTCAAGTCTTTCACTTGCTTCCATTTTCTGATTGGAAAATGTGTCCTCAGCACTGCCTTGGCTAGCAGGTAAACCATTTGTCTTGAAACCTGATTCTGCCAGTCATACCAGAAGTGTTTCCCTGCTAACTGCTGCAGGTGCAGAATGTCATATTTGGACAGGAAGTGTATCCTGGCAGTCTGTAACCATATGTCTTGTACCGGGAGTGGACATTAAGGTATTTCAGCAGCTTCTGTGGCTACAGCTGCAGAAAATGCCACAGTTGGAGCTTTGTTTAAAAGGACAACAAAGAAGCATTGGATGAAGTCCTGAAAGTTTGCAGTAGAGAACCTGTTGTAGATCAGCTCATTGGGGTCTTGTTCAGTTTTTCCCCACCACTATGTCCAGAACTGTACCTAAATTTTAGAGTGACTATCACAAGAGACTCCAGTTGCAATTTTGAACTGTATTATTAAACCTGTGCATTGTTTTCATATAACGTTAACTCCATGTAACAAACATTTTAGGCCTGCTTTAAAGACATCTTAAGTAACAGCTGTAGACTATCTGCCCTTCTGTCATAAACTCATGATGCCATTAGGCTGATGGGGCTGTAAATTTGACAGGCCTGGTATCCGCTGTCAGTTTGGCAAAGTGAAGTGAACCTTGTATTAGTGATTTTCTTTTTAAAATTGTATGAATTATGCATTTGTCTGTTTGGTACAACAGATTCATGTGAGGCTTGCTTTTCCCCACACTTGTGGTGTTCTGCAGGCAGTTCAGTACCAATCCATGCACCAGGCTTTACACAGTGGGAGAGGATTATGAATTTGCTATTAATGTACTGTCAAATTTGGTTAACCATTCCTTAATCTGTAAAAATGCTTCTTGAATGATTTGCTTATATGAAAAATATGCAAAGTTGCTTAAGTGCTTGATTGTAGGAGGAGGAAACAGTACTGCATCATGAATAAAGATACACGCAGAAGTGTTTCAGGTGATTAAGTTGGTAGTGAAAACCGCTGTTAGGATAAACAACATGCACTACAAAAGGAAGAATCTGCTCCTGTCGTCCATATGTTTTGGCGATTTAGTGATAACTGAAATAGACCAGACCAGGTGCTTAGAAACAATTTTATGGTGTTTGGAGGTTAGTTTGAAGCCGTAAAAATGTTCCAAAAAATGTGTGTACACTGTTAACTGTCTGTGGATCAGAAACTTGGGAGGGGAGCTGGGCTGTAGAGTGATATTAGCTGTGTAGTGTATCATGAAGACAGCTCGTCGGTTCAGTAAATATGGAAGGCAATGCCTCCGGTAATAAGAAAGCCTTAATGAAAACCGGCAGTGAAGGAGTAGCAGCTAGGCAGAGTCCATGTTTAGAATGAATTTTCAGCCTCTATGTGTGGATGAGTAACAGACTGTGCTTTAAACAAGCTTGCTTGAAAAGAAATAACAGCTATTTGTTTAGGGCAACCCCAAGTAGCAGACTTAAAACACATCAGTCAAAAATTGTTTTACATGGTAAACTGTCTTGTGGCAGGCTGCAAGGTATTCATGACAGGAATATATAATGTGAAAACTTTACAGATACTGTAATTTGCTAGTAGCTGAAGAGCAGTGGGCATGCATCTGAAAGTAATGTGGTGATTTAAAGGTAATCCGTTGCAGATACAAAGGTTGGTTATGCAAGACTGGTCAGGTAGAGTGCCCGCATGGAATGTATTTTAACTGAAATTATTCAAAATTTACCTTGGCTTGCTTTCGCTGAACTCTGTAATCACTCTGTGTAACTCCATTGCCTGTAGAGTGCTGCAGCTTAAAGCAGGCTTGACAGTACAATTCCTGTTGTGCTGTGGATGGTTTCAGAGGCGGTTTTGTTAAGCTGCTTAAGTGCGAGGCAGATTAGTTGGAAATGGTAAAAAGAAAATCACTTGCACTGATAAATGCTTTTAGTTTGGATTTAAACATTTTCCCAGGATTTTGTAAAGTTTGAAACTAGTTAAGAGAATTTTACACCTCGTTAGTGCAGGTGCGGACAATTGAAATGAATTAAGGGGTTTCTTCTATAATTTCAGGGTTATTGGATGTTTGAGTTCATACATTTCTCAGGTTTTCATGTTTAAGAGTGATAAAAGCTGCATAATGTATGTTGATTGGAAGTGAAGAACTGGTGAAGGAGGATCTTGGTCTTGCAGCATAAGGAGGTAGAAGTGCAAACTGCCTGAATGATCAGGTATGGCGAGTGAACTTATACTGTTTAGGTAACAGATCAACTATACACAGTGGACATTCATGTACATATTTTTGTCAATGGTCCCAGTACTCAACATTTATAATTTTTGATATTTCTGGTTAACCTTGTGTACATTGGGTATCTGGTTTGTAGAACTTGTATTCCAAGTTCTTAAAAGTTTAGGTTCAGTGTTTCATTTAACAAAGTTTTTTTTTTTAAAGTTATTGCATATTGTTTTTATATGTTGCTTTATCTGTGATCGTTGGATGTCATTTTCCTGCATTTCATCATAAAGAAGCTAATTTCTAATTTGTTTTTGAGCATTGTTTTTTTTTCCAACTCTTGCACAAGATAACCCCATACTTGAAACACAAACTAAAAAGTTTAGTTTTAACATATTTGGGAGAAAGTAAAACTGGTTATGCCAGGGATTGTGGCCTTATTTTCTGAGATACAAGGCTTGACAGAGTTTCAATGTCAGTAAATGCAGACAAACTGTATTCTGTGGCTGTGTTAACTGTAAATGATCACTGGACAATGCAAAGTATAAAAAAACGTTTTCGCCTTCAATTAAGGTTGTGAATTTGGTTCTCCATAATTTCTGCTCTATATGCAAGTCCTGTGTAAGGTATCTGTTTCAAGTGTTAAAGTAACCAGTCTTTCTGTGTGAGAAGCTTTCTTTTTACCAAGTCCTTGCCCCCTAGTTTTGGCCTTCTTTGTAAGATGCTCTCTAGTACTTTAAGAATGTTTAAGTGCTTTACTTTGCTTAGCACACACAAGGCAAGGTTGGAGCTGTAGGTCACCCACAGTTTATTGCACCAAAAAATAAAAGAAACATAAGCGCTTTTGTTATATAAAATACATAACTTCATCAGATAAAAGCCAACATTCAAATGGGCACATACATATAACTTGCATAATCACATGACAAACACCAATTAATGAATTAAAGCAACAATGTATAAAAACAATTAAAAACATATATCCATTAATAAATTCCCCCAAAAATAGTTTACAAAAATGATAAAATAAATGCATATGTATGGAAAAAGCACTTTTTAAAACCAACTAAAATGTAGATGCGTGAGAGTCCATTAACACGTTTGCGTGTATAAATCTATACTATCTTGGTTCTGCCTTCATTTTTAACACACATCCTGTAGATGCAATTTCATTCAAGCCTTGGAACCTCACTGCATCCAGATGCAAAATCCAATAAAGCTCATGGTTCTCCAAGAACAATTGCCAGAGACCACCTCTTGTATTCTTTTGCACTTGTTCCATTACAGTGAACTTAAAGTGGTGTTCAGGGAATTCCAGAATATGTTTATATAGGGCATTGGTAGTCCCCCCCCCCCCCATATATCAGTTATGCTCGTAAATATGTTGCTTCAACATCCGCTCTGTCTTGCCAATATAAAAAGTAGGACAGGCCTGACACAATGCCCCATAGACAACTCCAGAACTATTACAGTTAGTGCCCCTTCACCCTAAAATCGAACCCATTGATAGCAAGAAGCTCACCCACATTGATGTATTTACAGTGATGGCATCTCCCGCATGGATACATTATACCTGTTTTGAATCATCATATTGTCTACCAACTTTTTCTACCAAGTTTTTGATGATCAAACCTCTTTTCCATACTATAACTGGTTTATTACTAATTCTAGATCTAATCTCCCCATCTCCTAACAAAACCTTCTGATTTTTTGATAGAATCTCCTAGATCGATTTAAAGTCCACAGAGAATCTGGTTGTAAAGGACAATTTGAAGTTGGTATCAGTAGTAGTAACTAAACTCCCCCTATTTAATAAAATAGTTGAATTACATATACTTGGATTGTAGTCATGACCATTTTCATCAAGAATGGGGGAATAGAACCCAGATCTTCTCTTGTCCATTACTTCTCTTTTAATATCTTGCACAAAGCCGATGGGATAATACCTCTTAATAAATATACTCTCTAAAAGGGCACACTCAAGTGAAAATAAACCAGTCGGACACCATCCTTGCAGCCCTAACAATCCAAGTATATGTAATTCAACTATTTTAGTAAATAGGTGGAGTTTAGTTACTGCTACTGATACCAGTTTAAAATTGTCCTTTACAACCAGATTCTCTGTGGACTTAAATCGATCCAGAAGATTTTAGGCAAAAATTGGAAGGTTTTGCTAGGAGCTGGGGAGATTAGATCTAGAATTAGTACTAAACCAGTTATAGTATGGAAAAGAGGTTTGAACATCAAAAACTTGATAGAAAAAGTTGGTAGACAATATGATTCAAAACGCAGGTACATGTATCTAAGCAGGAGATGCCATCACTGTAAATACATCAATGTGGGTGAGCTTTTTGCTATCAATGGGTTAAATTTTAGGGTAAAAGGGCACTAGAATTGTAATAGTTCTGGAGTTGTCTATGGGGCATTGTGTAAGGTCTGTC
Organism: Protopterus annectens; assembly: GCF_019279795.1. Classification (NCBI taxonomy): domain Eukaryota; kingdom Metazoa; phylum Chordata; order Ceratodontiformes; family Protopteridae; genus Protopterus; species Protopterus annectens. The sequence continues at coordinate 1,973,771,258 of NC_056741.1, forward strand.
CTGCTTTTTATATTGGCAAGACGGAGCGGATGTTGAAGCAATGTATTTACGAGCATAACTATGATATACGGGGGGGGGGGCCTACCAATGCCCTATATAGACATATTCTGGAATTCCCTAAACACCACTAAGTTCATTGTAATGGACAAGTGCAAAAGAATAAAGAAGAGGTCCCTGGCAATTGTTCTTGGAGAACCGTGAGCTTTATTGGATTTTGCTTCTGGATGCAGTGGGGTTCCCAGGCTTGAATGAAATTGCATCTATAGGATGTGTTAAAAATGTAGGCAGAACTGAGATGGTATAAATTTATACACACAAACGTGCTAATGAACTCCTATACACGCATCTACATTTTTAGTTAGTTTTAAAATGTGCTTTTTCCATACATATGCATTTATTTTCTCATTTTTGTAAACAATATTTCTTTGGGGAATTTATTAATGGATATATGTTTTTAATTGTTTTTATACATTGTTGCTTTAATTCATTAACTGGTTTGTCATGTGATTATGCAAGTTATATATGTGCCAATTTGAATGTTAGCTTTTATTTGAAGTTATGTATTCTATATAACGAAAGCGCTTACGTTTCTTTTATTTTGTGGTGCAATAAACTGTTGGTGACCTACAGCTCCAACCTTGCCTTGTGTGTGGTTAACATGTTTGTGCTTTTCTGTGGAATCATTACTTTGCTTAGCTTAAAAGAAGCAAGTGTTAAGTAACAATAACTGCTGTTATGCAAACCATTTCAGAGTGCTTTCTCACTCAAAGCACTCCAGATGTTTTATCCTGCTTGCTTACCTCAGCATTCCTGTTCCAGTAGTTTTTGATTCAGTGACACACAAGCATTTGTGAGAAGCATTTAAGTACTGTTGGCAGTTTTGAACCAGGCAGGCTCTACACCTTGAGCTCTAGTTCTTTAATTAGAAAGATGGGGAGTGGGGGACTACTGTTCTCTTATCTTGGGTAGCATCCTTAAGCAGACATGACCAGTCATTGAATCCCTTGTGTGTGTGTGTGTGTGTGTGTGTGTGTGTGTGTGTGGGAAGGGGGGGGGGGCATTCAGAATGCATTTACAATCTTGCTGGAGTTGATCATGCACATTCATTTCTGGGCAGTCACTTCTGCGCTAACTTCTGTAATCACAAGCTAATGTTTGTCTTCCAGCTCTGTAGTTGCTGTAATTTTGTATCTCGGAACTTTCAGTGAGTAACAGAAATTGCTGTACCCCATCCGTTTTTAGTTTCCATTTTTTGCCCGCCTGCAGATTTAATAGTTAAGACGCAACACTTCATTGATATTTCCATAATTCGGACAGTGAAATGTCATATTCATTGGACTTTGGGTAACCTAACTAGGAATTAGTATGTTAGAATTGTATATTTTATTTCCTATTCTGAAGAATTGTGTTGTGCATACATTTTTTGCACTTTCCTTTGTAATTCGTTTAGTAATTACCTTTTCTGAGTATTTGAAAGTGCTGTGTAGACTTGTCTGTTTTTGCTTTTTATTTTAATCAATTTAAAGTATGCTTTGTCTTGAATCCTTTAATCCCTTGTAAATGGGGGTTAACTGCTTTTTAAGATATTCTCTCAGTGGGCAATGTATCACATGGCATTGTCCTATTCCTACAGAGAAAACCAAAAATACATTACAGCTGCCCTGTTTTTGTTCCTTTGAAGTCACTTTTTCTCAGTGATATGCTGCTTGTTCACGGGTGTATTGCCGCTAGCTGTTAGCATCTCTTGTCTGTCCAAGATGTTGCTCGTTTGGGAACAAGTCTGTGAAGCACACTGCACTGACTCCAGACTGGCTAGTCTTATTCCCTTACCCCCAAATGTTTGGATGACGTGCAGTAGACTGTACACTGTACCAAGGGTGTAACTAGGCATACTGTTTGTACTGTACTGAATACAGTTTTCTAAACATGACTTAATATACTTAAAAGCCATAGTAGCACAATGTCCACAACTTCTAAATTATTTCCTACAGTAAGAGTTTCATAGTTTGAAAAAATATCTAATGAGTTTTACAGGGAAAGTGATGCATTTAAGTGCTGGGGGGTTAAATATTTTTAACTGGCAGGTGGGGTGGAGGCAGCAGTAAGATCACACAAGTACAAATTTATATTCTCTGACTACACTCCTGCATTGTACAGCATTTGGGAATTGACTAAACACTTCAAATCATAGAGCCTTTTGGAGGTTATACCTGTCTGGTCTTCAGTTGCTTATCTTAAATCCGTGATGCAGTGGTTGAGTGTTAACTTGTTAGAAAGTGTGTGTAGTTTTGGTAGCCTGTGTATTTAAGCCTCATTTGTGTGACATGCTAAGAAGTAAAAATTTTAAGTTGCCAGTTCATGGTCCCTTGACTCAGGAAGGTTGATTAACACAACCCCCCTCTGGCTCAGTGTGTTATGGGATTGTTCTGTGGCTACCCTACTTTATAGGGGCATAGGAGATTACTAGGCTAATTGCTCTGGGGGACCTTACAAGCCTAGTCAAGAGTTTATCCCCAGAAAAGAAACCACAGTCTGCACCTGTCGCCCCCGTCAGTGAGGGACATGGGTGGAGCCCCTGGGAAAAATTTGTCATTGCCCATCCACTCATCAAGGTTGCACTTGAAGAGGGCCAACGACGTACTTTGTTGACATGTATGGGGAGTCTGTTCCAGAGACTGGGTAGCCTCTGAGAGACGCCTGTCTCTCCAGCAGGTTTTGTTAATGTCGCATTAGATTTAAGCCTTTCAGGTACTACGTGAGGAGTTAGACTTACAGATATGGAGCATCTCTAGTAGAGCAGGGTCTGGGATTGCCTTGTAGGTGAGACACTGGTCATGTCTGAGCAATCTGTAGGATACAGAATAGAGTGATAGTGATTTGAGCTTGTCCACATACGACAGGTGTTGGAGGCCATGGATTTTCTCTGCGAGATATTTCTGTGGTCTTTCCAGTTGGTGCAGGTGTTTGGAGAGGTATTTACCAAACGGGGCGTTGTACTCAATTATTCACCTAATGAGGGATGAGTACAGAGAGGTGATAATCTCCTTTTTTCTGGATACAGTTCCTTTACTTCTGAGATGAACAAAGTAAAATGATTTTCTGACCAGTGCCGCTACATGATGGTCAAATGTGAGATTGTTGTCAACTTGTGTACCCTGGTCTCTCACCACAGGTTGTGTTCTGAGGGGGTTGCCGCTAATGTGGGAATCTGTAGGGGCCATGTTTTTGCTGAATGGTATGATGCATTCTTTTGCATTTAACTTAAGGCCATGACTTTGGCACCAGTCATTTATTGCTGTGAGACCCTCTTGAAGTATGTTGACATCATTTGGGGAGTCAATGACAGCACCCAACCTATAGTCATCTGCAAATTTGGTCAGCCATAGGCCTTTTGTCTTTGCCTGAACCTCTGCGAAGTAGATGCCAAACAGTAGGAGTCCCATGACAGATCCCTGGGGGGGGCACCACTAGTGACAGGTCTGCTATCGGAGGTAGTGGCACCTATTTTGACCTTGTGGGTCCTGTCAGTGAGCCAGTTGGCCACCCACCTGATGAGATAGGGATTTACACAGTTCTGTTAGCTTTTCGGTGATGCCCGAGTTGGGGATTGTGTCAAAGGCTTTGACCATGTCAAGGTAAATAAACTGTGTGCACTGACTTTCCCCCATCCAGTGCCTTGGTGACTATCTCAAAAAAAGTCAAGCAGGTTCACCAGGCAAGATCTGCCTTTGATGAATCTGAACTGGGTGGGGTCAGGTGCTTGGAGATTGCCTATGTCCTTGTTTGAGGTCCATACCCTCCATGGCCTTACAGATCAGACTTGTCAAGCTAATGGGGCGATAGTTACCAGGGTCAGTAATGGCACCACCTTTGTGCAAAGGGATGACAATGGCACTTCTCCACTCTGCTGGAATGAAGCCTGTACTTGGGCTATGGTTGAATAGGGTGCTCAATGGTGAGGCTACTTCTTGATGGAGATGTTGCAGAATACAGCCTGGATTACTATCAGGTCCCATAGAAGCTGTGTTCTTTGCCTTGGATAGGGCCTTTAACATTTGATCTACAGAGATGTGAGGTGCAGGGCAAGTATCGTGGATGTCGAATGGGCCTTTGGGGGGGACGGAGGGTGAAGTTTGCACTGAACCTGTATGCTACCAGGGTGGTTAAGTCAACAGGATCAGTGTAAGTGGCACTGCTAAGAATTAATCCAGAACAAACGTGGGCTTTGCCATGGAGCTTTCTGACGTAACTGAAAAAGGCTTTGTGGTTGGCCTTTGTTTCGGAGGCTAGTTTCGCTTCATAATTGGCTTTGGAGGTTTTCACTAGTGATCTAATTTGCTTGTTAAGGAGGGAGTTTTTCCAATTGGGAATTTGTGCCTTTTTACCCTTGGACAACATTTTCTTCCTTTTGTTGTAAAGCCTGTTAGAGGATGTCCACCACATAAGTTTGTGTTTCCTTGAGCAGGTTTTAGTTCTGTTGGGTAGGGCTGAGTCCATGCAGTTGTACAGGTGCTTGTATACTGCACACTGGCATACTGTTCAGCATATTTGTCTGCATCCTCTAAGGGGGGGTGGTGGTGTGAAGCTACTGATACCCTCCCTTAGAAGGTTGTAGTCAGTTTTTTGATAAACTTTTTAGCCTGGTTATAACTGGGGGGGGGGGGGGGGGGCATTGGACGGGCTAGACAATTCGAATGAGACAGACTGATGGATTTTCACCAGCGAGGAACTTACTATGGGGGTGGTGCAGCAGTCACCCATGTTGGTGAGAACCAAGTCTAGAATGTTATCTCCACTTGAGGGGGATGAGACATGCTGGTCTAGTGCATTAGAATTGATTAAATCAAGGAATCGGGTGTGTGCATTAGAGCAGGAATAGTTCACCTAGTTTATGGTGCAGTAGTTTGAGGTCAGCAAGGGTCAGGGTATTAGGGGGGGGTACCTTGATTGACACAAGTAGGTCCAGGTAGGAGGGGTGGGTGTCCTGAGTCATGGAGGGGGGGTCTATAGCTGGCTATAACTTGGATTGGTCTTTCCAGTTGTTAATTGCATCTGGAGAAGTTCTTGTCTTTAATGAAAATAGAAACTGCACCACCCTTGGTCTTCCCCACCTCATTTTGTGGTCTGAATGTGCGGAATAAGGTATAGCCTGGTAAGGCAGGGATGCTCTCAGCAACCTTGAACCAAGTGTCTGTGACTGCACAGATGTCAGCATCTTCCAGTGCTAGGAGAGCTTCCAATGAGTGCATTTTCAGGTGAAGGCTCCTAGCATTAAGCAGCATGACCTTCAATTTGCATTTTGACAGATCTTTTATGTTGGAATATTTGTCTGTGGGATGTTGCCTAAGAAAGCACAACGGGGGAGGCAAGAGTCTTTGCCAGAATCCTGAATTCCAGGAGTGACAAGTGGAGGCCATCTCTGCCAAAGCATCGAGGTCTGTCAGTCATGTCATCCCAGGCAGACAGATACTGGATCCCCTTGGAATGACACCAAAAACTAAGCCAATTGTTGAAATCTGTTATTTTTTGTTGGTATTGTGGTATCATTCTTGGTGAAGGTAGGATTCTGCTTAGGGCTAGGGTCATACCTGCCTGGGGCACGTACTCTGACAACTCAATCATGTGTGTCTCCATATAGTTCAGGGAGGTACTTCTCAAGTCATTCACACCAACATGAACAATGACAGAGTCATACTTGAACCTGTTGTGGAGAGACTTGAGTGCATATGTAGTCTGTTAGAAGAAATTTTTATGAACTTCAGTTAAACTTTTGTTTTTCTCTGTAGTATAAAGAAGATGGGATGGAGCTGCCTTTCAGTTTTCTGTTTCTTGCATCCATTTCCCATGGTTGCAATGTTATTTTGTTGATAGAGCAGAGAAAGTATCGCATCCCCGTTTGAAAAATGTCAGACTTTATCTGAATCTGCAAGTGCTAATCGCCCCAACAGAAAAGTATAATTTAACCATTTATTTCTGAGCATACTTTTCAGTTGGTTTAATAAGCAATTTATTTTATTTTGTGGCTTCTGATTTTGCAGGTCAGCCCTAATTTTGGCATCCTCAGTCATGTTTGTTTTGGCAAGTCTTTGAAGATAGTTATTCAATTTTGGACCTTGAGTGAGATTTTTCTAACTTTCAGAAATGTGTCCAAATCTTGACTTTCCAAGTAAATAAGAACAGTATTTTAACATCATCCCTGCTTTATAGCCTTTTTCTAATTATTTTTGGCTTTGTGTACTCAGAGCTTACATTAAGAGTTGCTTCTCAAGTGAGAAAACACTGCTCCAAACTTGAGTTTCGATCCTTGAAAGTGGGACCCAAAAGTCTGTTGCTGTGGAGTTAGGTCTTAAAATGTTTATTGTACTGTTTACTGTTGCAGTTCTTATTTGTGGATTGGCCTGCCAGCAGACAGCCAAAAAACTTTGGGAGACTCAGTTGGTGTAATGGGGATGTCCGGCAATGCCATATTCAGATTTGTATTGCCACTTTAGTAATACAGTTGCATGAATGTTGAGCATTAATCGGCAGATTTATTGACATTTTATACCGGGATAGTCCACTGGGCCGAACAGAGCCCATTTTCAGTGGAGGCCCGGGGAGAAAAGCTCCAGTACAAAATAACCATGTTTACAAGACTCAATACAAAAATAAGAAAAAAAAAAACATAACTCCAAAGTATAAAAGAACATGTTAAAATGAACAAGATCCACAGGATTGAAGGTAGTCCAGCTATAGATTGTCAAGTCTAGGTGATTTTAAACTAAGCTATCAATAAGTATAAGAAATACAAAGTTGCAAAGAGAAGTAGCTTCAGGTAGTTATAGTTAGTAACTGGTGTGATCAAAATGCAATAATCTAGAGATATGATAAAAGGTTGAGATTTCATCTAAGTCAGGAGTGTCCAGCTCCGCGGGCCGCATGCAGCCCTCAGAGCTCTTCCATGCGGCCCGCGACCCTTAAATTTAAATTTAATTTCACTTTTTTTCTGTGTTTACACGTCCGCGTAGGTTTGCTGTTCTGCGCATGCGCCAACTTTCTTTTTTTTACCTTTTTTTCATACCAGCGTCTTTTCGCTGGTATGCGCATGCGCGAAAACACCGTTCGGTCGTTTTTTAAAGCTGAAGGAAGGAGCGAGGATCGTGGAGAAGAGAGGATTTAATTTTGTTTTATTTCGGAGTACACACCAACTACACTACAACATAGCAAAAGGTAAGTAAAGCGAAGTATTTTTTTGACATTGTGAATGCTCCCTAAACTAGAGCTTATAGCCGTAGCGGCTTAGAGTGCATATTACTAATTTTCAGAAACAAACAGCATACATACAGAGCCTAAGAATATTTCAGTCTGACATTAAAGAAAAAAAGGACTAGCTTGCGTGCTTATGTAGAAAGATCCCACTGCAGTTGCTGAAAGGAGGAGAGGAGGTTCCCTGGTGCTCTGGATAAATTTCACTTAGTCGGAATGAATGACACTTTCCTGAAAAGACAAGCCTAGTTGTTGAGTGACCTGTTCAATAAAAGGCAAAAGAAATTTGACTAGTTTGTATTTGGTGATTTAGGCTTTGATATGATGACATTCTGTCATTGTGTTAACAGCTAAAATATTTTTTATGTTGAGCTAAGTCCGTTTTAGAAGAGATTTTGAGAATTGCTCCATAGAAAAAGGTATAGAGATGCTCAGAATAAAATACATAAAGAAATACAAAACAGTTTGTAAATTTTTTAGCAGCAACAAGTTAATTGGAACTGCGTGTCTCACAATAGTGGAATATACAGTTTTTACAAACTTTTAATAATAGACTGTGTGGTTGTGTATGGAGTGGCAGTTAGCTAGTATAAGGTCAGGAAGTGAAATCGGAACACATGGTGTAAACAGCAGAGGCTTTCTTGTCTTCATGTTAAGAATCTCTTGTTTGCTTTTCAGGTAAATGAAGGACGTGTTTTTCTCCAAACCACTTCTGTGTAAGTCAGGAGCAGCCTCGTATTAAAGAACAGTAATAATGAAAATGATAGTTGCTGCTCTTACTGTAATTACAAGTAAAACTTGAGCTTTGTCATGTACATCTACCTACATTCCAGGAAAACTATTTTTATGTACTAAAAAGAAAAATGTAAAGCAGACCAGAAGGGTTTGAGCCTACAAGGGTTGCTGAAAAAAAATCTCCTTGCAGCCTTTCTGTTATGTAATTGTGTTATCATAAGCTGCAAAATGTATAGTAGCACTTGGCCAAAAAAAAAAATTCTGAGATTCTTCATGTTTGTTCTACAGTCCTGCATACTGAAGTACTTAGCTGTCTTAAGTAATGTGCAGATGTGCTGTCCTTGTACTCCTGACAGTCTTCTGGGGTGTTAAGCTGCCTAAAGGTCTGTGTGTTGTGTTTATAGAGCAACATTTCAAGCAGTATGTAATGTTTGGTATTTAGTAATGTGAATGAAAATGAAAACACAAAACATTCGATAGTATGCTTTCAGCTTTTACTTTCAGACCGTGCATAGGAAACTGTCAAGAGATATGCGTACAGTAATTTCACAGAAGGTAGTGGTGCCATTGTTCATCAGGTTACACACACACACACACATATTGAATTTTAGGGCAAATATTATGCATTTATTAATTAATTTATATTTATTTATTTATTGTTCAAAATTAACCTACAATACAGCCACATTAGTCCGCATAAACCTGTTTTTTTTTTTTTTTTTTTTTTTTTGGTCCTCACTTGCCGTTTGCCCTCAGACCATTTCTGTTGACTCAATGCGGCCCTTGCAACTGAAAAGGTTGGACACCCCTGATCTAAGTCATTTCTTGTGAAAGAATAGTAATTAAGGAGGCTAAATAGTTATGAAGCAGTGCTTAGATGGAGCACTCCTTAAAAGTTATGGTCAGGTCCTAGGCAGAAAAAGCACTTTAGAATTGTCATCTGTAGATAATCTGGCTACTTATCACACTTAGCTGTATCAGCAGACATGGAAAAAAAAATTAGTGAAGTCAGTGAAAAAGGATGGGTTCCTAACTGGAATACAGATCTTCCCACAAAGAATGAAAATTAGCATGGGCCATACATATGATCTAGTTCTGTAGGAATAGATGAGTACCCCTCAGGAGAAGGTTTTATTTTTTGTAGCTGTGTTAAGCTAATGCCTGATAATGACTGAATTAGTGTTAAGAAACATAACTATTTATGAAAATGGATCTCTTGTAAGGATTTTCATTCTTTTTGCATTTTTTAGCTTGACCTAGATCACAACGTGGACTCTTGACTGCGTTGTGTGAGGTTCATCCAGTGGCATTGAGAAGGAAAACTAAATGTAAGCAAGAATTCAGAACTCGTAGGTGGGGTGCATCTCATGCCGTTGTACCATGGCATCAGCAAGGCCTATTGAGAGCCTTCCTCCAAACTACACTGAAAACAGCAGAAAGGTGTCTGGAAAGAAATGAAGGTTCAGATTCTAATTTCCCTGGCTGTGGCAACACCCAAGTCTTAAACACTTTTGCATCCCCAGCTTCAAAGACTGTATTAGCTGATGCCTCTGGCACAACTGCATCACAGAGGCACACTTGCAGTACCAGCATGTCATCCTTGACTGGAGTCATAAGGGTTTTGGCTTTTGGGGCCTCTGTAAGGGTCCCAGCTCGTAGCTTATCAGTGAAATTGAGGCCAGTATCCCTTTAGTTTTAGCTTGCTGTGGAGTTCATAAAGACTGGAGGTTTTTTTGTCCCTTTGTGAGTTAAGGCTCCCAAGGTGTTTCTTGCAGAGAGGCTGAGGACTGAAACAATAAATTGGTGGTGTCCACTAGCTTTCCTAGGCATTGATGTATGGGCAGAGCCTCAGTCTAGTGCTCTTCCCAGGTGTCTACACAGATGTACAGACTGGTCCAGGATTTTGAGCTTCAGGTCAAAAAAGCCATCATAGGAAATTTCCAAAGGTGTTGGGGATCCCAGAACACCCCCTTTGGAGGATTCTAACACCCCAGACTTGGGGCAGATGAGTAGGCTTATGTTGGCCATTTCCTTTCTGGAGCCGTTTGATTCTGACAGTTGGATACCTTATCCTTTGCTTCTTTTTGATCTGGACTGTCTTCACAAGATGAAAGGTGTTCTATTGGGAGTCTAGGCAATACTCGCAAGCCCAGTTCAGATCTAGAGCTGTCATTTGTTTACCTAATCCTAGAACACTGGCAGATGTCCTTTATTTGATCAGTCTTGCAGTATTTGCTAGTGGGAAGTATCCTGCCAGGTTTAGCGTATATTGAGCCAGCATACAAAATCTTGGATACCTTTCTCTGACACTGTATGTACGTCTAACCTATGAATGAGAGTACATTTTATTTATTTTACATTTGTAGTCCGACTGGATACATGTCCATTTTCAGCAGAGGCACAGGGAGAAGAGCTCCAAGATAATACACACTGAACATTTAGTAAATGCTAGTTTCAAGTAGATTATAGTCATAAGCAATACCAGCATTTAGCACATATAGTACTTATAAAACACGGTACAAAACAGAACATTATTTTCAAAGTTAAACATACATAACATTACATTCAGGTTTAAGACGCTCTGAGCAGCAGTTATACAATTGACCCTTTCTGAAATGGAGTGGTAGAAAAATTAAGTAGTTGAAGGTAAGGCACCTAAGAAATAGGTCACCAGTTGGGTTAGTGCAAGGTCATAACCAATGAGTTTTGAAGTATTTCTTGAGTTTGTTTTTGAATCGTTAGTGGGGTTTCTAGGGTCAAGTCAGCTGGGGAGTCTGTTCCATATTTTTCCAACAAAGTTGGCAAACAGAGTACCCAGCGGAGTAGTTGGATTTGTATGTTTGAACTAGGAATCTAATGGATGATCGCAGTAGCCGGGTGCTAGTGTAGGGGCTGATAATATTTTTTATTTTCTGGTTGGTAAAGGACTTTATTTGCCACTATTAGCTGGTTGAACTGCAGTAGGCTTGGCAGTTCAAGCCATCTTAGGCAATTTAGGTTGTGACAGTGGTGTGTCCGGTAGGCTGTCCCAGTAGCAAATCTGGCAATGTGGTTATAGCAGGATGATTAAGATCTGTTTTGTTTGTTTGAGAATAGAGGTGAAGCATAGAGAAGAGTTGATAGCAGATGGGAATGGGCAAGTGCAGTTCTAGCAAGTGGGGTAAGAAAAGGTTTGATTCTGCAGAGAGAGCTAATGGTTTTGATAGTTTGATATGCACATCAAACTTCAGGTTATCAACTGACACCCAGTAGTTTAGGCTTCTGGGGAGATGATAGTGCCATTCTTAGCAGTTATGTTGAAAGCTGGCGGGGGGGGGTACTGCATGTGGGGGAGAAGAGGAGCAACTTAGTTTTGTTGGGGTTTAGGATTAGATGTTTATTGGAGAGCCATTTTTCTACTGTATTGAAGGTAATTTGGGTTAATGTGAATAGAGTAGCTGGTGAGGTGTCAGAACAAATCAAGGTGGAGTCATCCACATATTGAATGCAGGTAGCATCTGGGATGACTAAATGAAGGTCCTTGATAAAGATGAAGAAAAGGGGTCCTGATATCGAGCCCTGGGGGACTCCTAATGTGATGGGTAGGCAAGATGATAGCTTGTTCTGCCATAGGACTGCCTGTTGTCTGCTCTGCAGGCAGGATTGAAACCATTGGAGTGCATGTTTTTGTAAGAAGGCCTTCAAGGTATTTATAAGCATTTTGTGGTCAACCATGTCAAAAGCCTTCGATAGATCTAGAAAGAGTGCTGAGAATAGTTTGTTGTGGTTAATGACGGAGAAAGAGGAGGGCAGAAATAGCACTATGGTGTGGCTTAAAGCCATGCTGAAAGTTGGACAACAGCTTGTTCTGTGTGAGGTGGTGCATGAGCTGTATGTGTACACACTTCTCCATCTTTTTAGCTAGAGGTGACAGAATAGCTATGGGTCTAAAGTTTGACAGTTCAGTGGAACTGCCTCCTTTATGGAGAGGTATGACATGGGAGATTTTCCATATAGTATGGGTACAGTAGCATCAGAGCTCTGTTGATCACGATAGAGCATGGGGTATGCTATGGTGTCAGCAGCCTTTTGAAGATGGTCTGTTGGGAGGAGGTCGGCAGCCAGGGTGGTGGGTCTTGGTTTCTTAAGTAGGGCATGAATAAGTTGAGTAGGAACAGGTTGGAAGGTGAAGTATGTTTGGGTACTGGGTGTGGCTACATTAGAATTAGAGCCAACTGGGAGAGAGTTGGCTGGCTATAGAGACTGGATAGTCTCTGTGAAGAAACTGTTGAAGTTATTAGCAATGTCTACTGGTGATTTTTGTTGGGAAGCTGAGGGGGGTGGAGTGGCAGATTGGCCTGGGTGGAGTAGTTTGTTCCTGCCCAGAACTTTTGAGGTTTGTTTTGGTGTGTTTGCAGTAGATGGTAGTAGTGGTTCTTTTTGTCTAAGGTTATGGATTTTTTTGGTGTCATTCCTTAGCTGTCTGAATCTTGGTTGATGAAGTGGGGCTTTTGTTTTTCTGTAGGTGGCCCATGCTTTGTTTGAGTGAAATTTTGGTTTTGGTATCTTTAGAAAGCCATGGTGCAATATTAACTTTGGTTCTAATAGAGGACTGGGAGCATGGGAGTTGAGAATAGCAATGAATTTGGTGTTAAAGTATGCTACTGCTTCCTCTAGGGAGAGACTTTTTAATACTGGCCAGTTGCATGCCTTAAGTTCATTCTGAAACCTGGTGAGAATAAAATTCTTGTTAATGTTCTATAGGTGGGTTGGTAGGAGTAGTCTACTTTGAGCTTGATTACATAGGTGAGACAGTGGTCACTTGGATCATCAGGTAAAGTGCCTGATTTATAAGATTGAAGATGAGTATTGATGAGTATCCAGTCTAGGGTACTTTCCTTGTTATTGGGTTTTCCTGTCCTGGTGGGGGAGGTTATGATTTGATTAAATCCACAGAGGTTTATGTGGGTTGTGGGGGGTTCACAAGAGCAAGTGTTCCAGTGTTGAAATCCCCAAGAAAAATTGTTTCTTGGGGGTGGTTGTTGGCTAACCAATATAAGACTTCTAAGATTTCTGTGTTCCTCCCTGGGGGAATGTAGACAGACAATGTTTACATTTTTGTTTGTAGTTTTGAGATAATTTCAGCATTATTCAACTGGAGTGGTTGTTGGGTGTCTATGCTGACAGGGTAGACTTGTAAAGTATGGCTACCCCACGACCCTTTCTGGTGGTACGGTCTAGTCAAAACATACTGTACCCTGGTGGTAGAATCTCATGGTCCTTGGCAGCCTTCAGCCACGTTTCTGTTAGGCATAATATATCTGGGGACTGAACAGCTAAGAGGGCATGCAGGTGCTGAGTTTTCTTTATGCACCTAATGTTTAGATGGCAGGCCAGCAGTGAGCTAGGAGGTCTATTTGTTGGAGCTATGGTGGTAGGGGATATAGTAGGGGGATTAGGGCCAACAAGTTGGGATGGACCAAGGTTTGGGTGGATGTCGCCATCCTTTGTGAGGTAATGTAGCTAGAGTACGAGTTTTAAGATTTTGAATAAAGTTTTGTAATAGTGTTTAGTTTTATGATTAATGTAACTAGGTCTAGTAAGATGGTAGTATTTAGGAGTTAAGGAGGTAAGCATGAGGGGAGTGAGTAAGGGTGCATTATTATTTGTTGTAGATGGGATCGATGTTTGGAATTTAGGGTAGTGGAAACCTGGATGATCCCGATATTTGTAGGCAGTTAGGTGATATGGGATGAGTAAAAGGGGTTGAAGTAGAGTTAAGACTATTTTGGGTGATAGCATACCTGCTGAATGGGACTTGAAACTTAGGAAAAAAGAATAGTAGAGTTGGAGGACTGATGGTATCAGGATGAGGGTGGTGCTGTTGAGCGACGAGTTGTTACTGATTGGTTTTAGACCACACCCCACTTTTTATAAAGCAATCAATGTAGCAGCACCGGGGGTGGGAGGTATTTGGGGGCAGGGTGGGGTACGAAGCAAGCCCGAGCGAAGCGAGAGTAAGCGGAGCAGGGATGAACCAATGCCTGCACTAAGTTGTAGCAGTTTAACCTGTATGAGGAAAAAATGGGTTGGGGGAAGAGAAGGCAGTAGGAGTGGTTAGAGGAATACCTTGACTGACACCACACCAGAGGCAAGTTGAATGTAAGGGTCTAAAATCCACACTCAGCACTGTAATGTTACTTGCACTCAGCACTTTAATTTTACTTGTATTTAGCAGGAAAGACGGACCAACAGTATACAATTTTGAGGATTATTACAAGGGTTACTAGTTCAACTGTCAGACAAGTAAGTAAAATGTTCAACAGGAATCTGAGTGTTAGAAAGCCAGAAAGGTATAAATTATACCTGTAAAAAGTAGGGTCAGAGAGACAAATGTAAGAGTCAGTTGACTTTAGTTACAGGGGAAGGAGGCAAACACTCAAGTAGAAAAGAGCCCTATGGCTGACCAAAATGGTGATTTGCTTAATTACACAACACTGTAAGAGAAAGCTTAACAAATGCTTTTTGTGTGTGTAACCTACTCTGATTAATTGCTGGAAGAAAGAATGTGTGTTGTGTTTTCCAATTACAATCCTGTAGACAGTTATTCAGGAGTTGCAATATGTTAGTGTAGGTAAATGTGAAGTTAAACTAGGAAAAGAGAAAATCAGGGATTCTAGGGTAAGCATTAAGGCAGCAACATGCAGTTATTTTATAATAGTACATTCAAAGTTTTTTTGGGACGGTACAGTAGCAAACTTCAGAATGGATTAAGATTGATAGTTAAGAAACCTTAGCAAGAGAGCAATGCAGCAAACACTTGTCAGATTTTAAAGATATACCAGTAAAACTAAATCATTTGTTCACAATTGTACAACTGGACAATTGTCAGTAAAAGCAATTCAGGTAAAGCTAGCACAAGTTATTCAGGTCGTAAAAGCACTTCAGTGTGTGCAATTTAAACATTAAAAACATATGCAGCAATTAGTGGCTCTCATACACTTTCTCTAGGTACAGGTTCAGTTTAAACACAAATATAAACACAGAAATTCATTATAGTCACTAGCTACTTATAGCGCTTCTGCAACAAAAATAGAACAGTCTGTGCAGAATCAGAATTTAGCATCAGGTCATTCAGTTACCCACAAAAAAAAAAACAAACTCCATACAATGAAGAAACTTGCACTGAGTTAAACCAGGTCAGCCAGGGGGGGGGGGGGGTCCTAGGCACCTAGATTTGAAAATGATGCTTGTACTAAGTTGTAGCAGTTTAAACCTGTATGAGGAAAGAAGGGGGGTGAGGGAAAAGAGAAGGCAGTAGGAGTGGTTAGAGGAATACATTGACACCACAATAGAGTTAAGTTGAATGTAAGGGCCTAAAATCTGCACTCAGCACTGTAATGTTACATGCTTATGCACAAGGGATGTATGGGGGCAAAGTTCCTCAGTTTTCTTGTTGCCAGCTAAAAAAGTCTCTCTGGTCATATGTTTGGCTTGTGCTAATTTTCACCCTTTGTGGGCAGATCAGTAACCCAGTTGGGAGCCCATCCCTCTTCAGCTTCATTGATAATGTTTTTCATATCTGCTAAGAGAGGTAAACATGACTGCTGTAGGCAGATTCCCTACAATAATGACCATTCTAAGTACTTATTCTGCCTGAATCCTGATAGGAACTTTTAAGGAGTGCTCCATTGTTAAATCGTTTATCTATAAGCATATTAAGTCACTTACTATCCATCTCAATTTAGAAAGCCAGAGACTGAAGGAGCTTGCATGATGAAGGGATGACATCATCTGAAGAAAGTTATGAAATCCAAACCTTGGGAGATTTCTGTTCATTTGAAGCTAGACTTCGAGGCATGTAAGCCTGCAAAACCGTTAAGCTTCTCTCTCTTCTCCTGCTGTCGTGACCCTTCGAGAAGAAGACATGAGTTCTCTACATAATGTAGAAGGGCAGTAAACTGTTTGGAACCACCCCACATCCTTCTGTAATTCATATGATGATCTTCGTGTTTCACTGTTGCAGTCATCACACTTGGGTTATCTGCCTGCCGGTAGCCCTCAGTCGGCCCGAATACCAGAGTCATGGGATTTGTGTCAGAAGCTGTCACCTCTTCCATGACATCAGGTCGTCAGAGGTATAAAACATGCAGCTGATGCCATTACATCAGTCTTACTGCCGAGAAGGAGCCTGAAGCAGAAGCAGTTTGCAAGTGCTGGTCGGCCGCTACCTGAAAGTTTTGTTTTTCAGAAAAAGTTAATTGTCTTGGCTGTGGAAAGCAAATACCTCACAGTGATTTCATTCTTACTGCGTCACCTGTTTAGGCCCAGACCATGATGTCCCTCGCTGTTGGAGGTTCGTGTTTCACTGTTGCTGTCATCACATTTGGGTAATCTGCTGGCAGGTTGCCCTCAGTCGGCCTGAAGAACAAAGTCTTGGGTCCTGCATCGGTTGCTGTCTCCTCTTCCATGATGTGAGGTCGTCAGGGGTATAAAACATGCAGCCGACGCCATTTTAATCAGTCTTTCTTGCCGTGTGGTGCCCGAAGCAGAAGCAGTTCGCAAGTGCCAGTTGGCTGACTCCTGAAATTTTTGTTTTAGAGTTTCAGAACCGAAGTCTTCAAACTAAAGCTAAGTAGCCCGTTGGGGAAACTTTCTTGCTCCTTACCGATATCAGTAAAAGTTAATTGCATTACTTATGGGAAACATACCTCATAAGAATTTTCATTTGTACTGTATTCCTTGCCCCAGGCCCTGATCACAACGTGCCTTGCTGTCTGTTTTGTGCTAAATTTAACCAACGCACTATTAAGCGTCAGTATATTTTTGCTTCTAAGTATTTTGTTTCAAGATTTAACTATCCTGAAATGTCGTCAGTTAGCAATCCGACTACCTGAATTCACAAAAAAACACAAAGAAAAAGACAGACTGAGGTCCAAAACCGACGAAGCTTCTCCTAAGCCAGTCGCCGGTGCTCAGTGAGGCGCTTTCGCAGCCCCTGATGCCCACTACTTTTGAGTCGCAGGTCTCTACCAAGACCCATTCGGAGTCCGGTATGCCTTGATATTAGTATTGAACCCGTGGATGTCTCTCCCTTGGAAGGGTCTGGAGACGCTGAGCAGGCACCGGCTTCTGAGGGTGTTTTCAGGCCTAAACATTTGTATATTAAACTTGATGCCATCATCAAAAACAAGGCCAAAACCTACTTTGTCTGAAAAAAATGACTCTCGAGCCACATGCTCAGGCCCCTATGCCTAAAAAAACAAATGATCAAAATGGTTGAGGATTTACTTACCTTAATCAGGGGTTCCCAACGCCCCCCGCTAAGAGGCCTAGGCAAGGCACTGATTATGAATCTTCAGATCAGGTTTCTATTTTTTCTGATTCCTCTTCTGATCAGGAATTTTCTATTACCCCTTATGAGGACTCTGATGCAGAGGAATCAATCCCTTCTGCTTCTCCTGAGGATTTTTCTTTTGGAGAGACTTTGCATACCTTAAGGGAACATTTTCATTGGGAGAGTCAGGACTTTTCAGAATCCAAAAAGAGGCTTAGGGATTTTCTTCCTCAGCATAGGCCTTTGGCTATACATCCTGTTTGATATTGTTGATGATTTCTCAGAATCCAGCATGGCTCCCGATTACCTGTCTCTGGCTCCTATTAAGCCAGACAGATATTACAGGGTTCCTGACTCCCACAAATTTCTTTTAAAAAATCCTGCTGCTGACCCTGAAACTATTTCTCAGGGTCCCAGTGGAGTTGAGTCTTCTACAGCTAAAAATCTTACCCCTTCTGATAGACTCCAGGGCGCTGGATAGATGGGGGTAAGGTTTATATGTCTGCAACCCTGGCAATCTGCTTTAAACTCCCAATTTCATATGCTTAAATATCAGTAGCATGTCATGGGCTTACTGAAACTGAAAATGTTGATTTCTGATTGTGTGGAAAATAGTTACAGGATTTATTGCATTCAGCTGAACAAGTTGGAAAGCATACTTTGCAATGTGGTTTTGATTCTTTGGAGGCTTCTTGCAGGGCCACTGTAACTGGATCTGTGATAGGAAGGCATGCTTGGCTCAAGGAGCAAAATCTGCCTGATCATGTTAAAACTAAATTGTTGGATGCCCCTTTACAGCAGAACAGTCTGGTAATAAGGCAGAAGAGGTTTTAAAAAAGATGGCAGACAAAGCTAAGTCTATGCAAATTGTAAAACATTTCTTGCAAGTGCAGCCACCCAGGTTCAGTAGGCACTGGCCTACTAAGAATTGGTCCTTTCCAGTGCACAACAGAGCCGCTCAGGTCAAATCCAGACTCTCCAAAGGCTCCAGGTTTCAGTCACAAGGATGTTACAAGACAAAACAATGGGGTTGCCTCCACCTTCAAATCAGGAGGTAGCAAAGCACCACCCTGCGGTAAACAGTCTCCATGACTTTCCTCTGCCATTTCCAAGCACTTATCTTTTGGCAGCCCCTTTGGGGGGAAAACTAGCACTTCGTGCTCAAAATTGGCATCTAATTACCCAGGACAAGTGGGTCTTAAATATAGTATCCCGGGGTACAGATTTCCACACATTGCCAATGCCAAACGGATGGCCACATCTGCCCCCAAATCAGTGGGCAGAGGCCCAGAAACGAGTCATGTCCCTCATGGATATGGGGGCTATTCAACCAGTACCAGAAAAGGAAAAAGGACAAGGTTTTTATTCAAGACTTTTCGTGGTAACCATAAAAGACAAATCATGACGTCCAATTCTGGACTTATCCATTCTAAATACTTTACTGGACATTCCAAAATTCAAGATACTGACTTACAACAGCTACTGCCTATGCTAGGCAAGAATGCCTGGTTGGTAACTCTAGACTTGAGGCTTACCTGCATATCCCAATCAGGGAATCTTACAGAAGATACCTCCGCTTTAAAGCAGGCTATTTGCATTACCAGATGTTCATCATGTTTCACTGTTGCAGTCATTACACTTTGGGTTATCCTGCTGGCAGGCTACCCGCAGTCTGCCAGAATTCCAAAGTCTAGGTCCGGTGTCGGTTGCTGTCGCCTCTTCCTTGGCATCAGTGCGCCTGGGGTATAAAAGATGCAGCCGACGCCATTTTCTTCAGTCTTTATGCCGCGCGGTGCCCGAAGCAAAAGCAGTTCGCAAGTGCCGGTCTGCCGATTCCTGAGATTTTCTAAATTGAATTTCAGAACCGAAGTCCTCAATAAAGCTAAGTACCCCGTTGGGGAAACTTTTTCTTGCTCCACACTGATGTCAGTAAAAGTTAACAATTGTATTGTGAGAAGCAAATACCTCATAAGGACTTTCACTCTTACTGTATTCCTTGCCTAGGCCCTGACCACGACATTGCTAGTTGTCTGTTTTGTGCTAGATTCAACCAACGCACTATTAAGTGTCTGATTTTGCTTTACATTACTTTGGCCGAAGATTTAACTACATAATGCCGTCTAACAACAGGCAAAGAAAAGGACAGGCATCAGAGGTCCAAAACCGACGACGAAGCCTCTTCTAGGCCAGTCGCTGGTTCTCAGTGATGCACTTTCGCAGCCCCTGACACCCGCTACCTCAGAGCCACAGGCCGCATCCGACTCCCACGTGGAGACACCTAGGCCTCTGGAAACTCAAGGCATTGGGTCTGCAGAAACTATTCCCTCAGATGGGTCCGGAGCCGCTGAGCAGGCATCTGCTTCTGAGGGTGTTTTCAGACCTTCACAGCTTACTATTAAGTCCAGCAGCAACCAAGGCAAAGTCAAAAACACCATTAAAGACAAGGGAACAAGTACAGCATTCTCCTGGACAGTCATCCATGCCAAAGAAACAGATGCTTAAAATGGACGGGGACCTAATTACTTTGATCAGGGGTTGTTCCCATCCCCCTCCTGGTAAAAGGCCTAGGCAAGACGGTGACTGACTCCTCTGACCAGGTTTCTATTTCCTCTGATTCCTCTTCAGATCAGGGATATTCTCTCCTTCCCTATGAGGACTCTGATGCAGAAGAATCTATACCTTCAGCCTCTCTGCCTGAGGATTACTCTTTTGGGGAAACCTTGCACACCATGAGGGAGCATTTCCATTGGGAGAGCCAGGATTATTCAGAATCCAAGAAAAGGCTCAGACTGTCTTTTATTGCCTCACCACAGGGCCCCTGGCTATCCACCCTGTGCTTGATATGGTTGATGTTTTCTCTGAATCCATTTTGTCTCCTGATTCTTTATCCCCTGCACCTGTCAAGCCAGACAGGTACTACAGGGTCCCAGACTCATAAATTTCTTTACCCTGCTGCTGACCCAGAAACAATTTCTCAGAGTCCCAAAGGGGTTAAGGCTTCCACTGCAAAAAAAACCCTGTCCCCCTCTGATACGGATTCCAGAGCTCTGGATAGATGGGGGGAAAAAGTTTACACTTCTGCTACTTTAGCTGTAAGGGCTTTAAACTGCCAGTTTCACATGCTTAAATATCAGCAATACCTAATGTCTTTGTTAAAACAGAAAATGCTTACAAACTCAGAATGTCCTGACAATAAGGAAATGCAGGATTTATTGCATGCAGCTGAACAAGTGGGAAAGCATACTCTGCAATGTGGTTTTGATTCATTAGATGCTTCTTGCAGAGCCGCAGTTACAGACTCTGTCATTCGAAGGCATGCTTGGTTAAAAGAACAAAGTTTACCTGATCATGTTAAAATTATTGGATGCTCCACTACAGCATGATACTTTGTTTGGTGTTAAGGCAGAAGAGGTGTTAAAGAAAATGGAGGATAAAGCAAAATCAATGCAGACAGTAAAGGATTTCTTACAGGTTCAGCCACCTAGATTTAGCAGAAACTGGCCTTGTAAAAATTGGTCCTTTCCGGTGTCAGGCCACAAAGAGGCAGTTACAGATGAAAAGAGGCAGATCTCAGGCCCAAGGCTCATACAGACCTAAACAATGGGGTGCTTCAGCCCCCAAAGGAGAAGACAAATCACAACTTTATAGGAAGCAGTCCCAATGACGTCCCTCTACACATGCCAAGCACTTATCTTTTGGCAGCACCCTTAGGGGGAAAGCTACCACACTTCTCACAAAATTGGCACATGATCACCCAGGACAAATGGGTACTGAATATTGTTTCTCAGGGTTACAGGTTCCAATTTCACACCCTTCCAAAATCAAAAGGTATGCCAGACCTGCCACAAAACCAATGGGCAGAGGCACAGAAACACATTTCTGCTCTCATGGACATATAAACTACCACAGCAAGATCAGGGACAAGGATTTTACTCAAGACTTTTCCTGGTACCCAGAAAGGACAAAGCCTAGAGACCAATACTGGACCTGTCAATCCTAAACACTTTCTTGGATGTTCGGAAATTCAAAATGTTAACACTGCAGCAACTTCTACCCATGCTGGGCAGGAAGGCTTGGCTAGTTACTTTGGACCTCAAGGAGGCATACCTGCATGTCCCAATCGGACAGTCTTGCAGAAGATGCCTCAGATTCATAGCTGGCTCAATGCATTACCAATTCTCTGCACTGCCCTTTGGCTTATCTACTGCGCCCAGGGTCTTCACAAAATGCCTGGCACCAATAATTGCATTTTGCAGACAAAAAGGAATTCAAATATATCCCTACTTGGACGACTGCCTTATTCAATCAGAGAGCAAGGACTTTCTACTAAAGCATCTGGAGTTTGTAAAAATGATTACTAACTTGCCTAGGGTACACAGTAAACGAAAAGAAATCAAAACTAGTGACCTCTCGAGATAATATTCCTGGGTGCAAGCTTAAATACAACTGCAAAGATGGCTCATCTCACGCCAGACAAGCAAATGCAACTGACTCATTACTTTCAAATGATGACAACAAAAACCCAGCTCCCTGCAAGAAAAATTCTGCAGGCTCTGGGCTTCATGGCATCCTGCATTCTACTAATTCCATATGCAAAACTGCATATGAGGAAACTGCAATGGTATCTAAAAAGTGTTTGGACTCGACATTGCCACAGCCTGGAAACAATAACTCTTAATGTGACATTGTTCAATCTCGCCGTTTGTTCTTGCACATGGGTTCGGAGCCGATCTCGGCCGCATCACAAGCTCTGCATCTAACAGAAGCTTGAGACTCAGTATATATCCCATGATCCTCCCTGCTATACCTCCGATCTAGTTTGCTGCTGCAGCTGATCGCATCGAAAGAGCTCGGGCCAGTAAAAAAAATTCTATTTTTTCAATAATTTAGTTCTTTAGTCTTTTCTCTTTATATATATTTAACCAAGTTTAGTGTGTGTGTGCATATTTAAATAGGGTTTGTTACCTTAGAGAATTTGTATAGATATTCTTAGGGCTTAGGCCTAAACATTTCCTGTCCGGGCTCTGGCAGTTAGTTGTCTTGTAGAACTTTTGTAAACTTTTTTTATAGTATTTGACAATATTATTGTGTGCTGTTTTTTCATATTTACTTATAATCTTTAGATATATTTCATAGTTATTAGCACTATTCTACTCATAGTAACCTAGGTTTAGTGTTAGCTAATTCTTTCTGTGCTTGACAAGTGTTTTATGGCTGATATGTCTGAAAAGGCTAAATTCGGACTTTAAAAGGTGCCAGTGTGGACAAAAGATGTCCATCACAGACAATCATGCTTCCTGCGTCTATTATCTTGGTCCTCTCCACCTGCAGGAGGATTGTTCTATTTGCCACTCCTTCAGTGGAAGGGTCATGATGGAGAGGCACAGGAAGCTGATAGAGGCTTAATCAAGCCAGACTTTTTGGAAGCCTTGGAGAAGGCTGACCAAACTTCTAGGTCTTCGAAGGGGTCGAAGACGTCCAAGGTGTCGGAGCCCAGGTCCTCAGCTCCAAGCACCTCTTCCAAAGTTCGTTCGCCAGCTCCACATACCTCTGGGCCGGGTATCGAACGGTTACCTTTGATCGAGCCCCAGGTCTTAGAACCGGTGTCGGAGCTGCCTCCACCGTTGATTCTTCGATCGGTGCTTTCTTCGGCCCCTTCGACCCGTTCTTCTAGGCCTATATCCGAAACTGACGTGGACCGTGTGGTACAGAAGCTTATGGAGAACATGGCTCTCTCCAAGCTAATTGCAGTTTCGTCCCAATTGGTGTCGAAACTGGAAGCCCTCCTTGAGTCTCCAATGGATCCTCCTTCGAAACCTATCCAGTCTTCGGAGCCAGGAGAAGATTAACTGATGATAGTGTAACCCTCGGTGCCAAAGCCTTCCACTGTGCGATCGGCACCGCTGACCTCGACGCCTTCGGAGCCTATCGGAGTCGCGGAGCCGACCGTCTCACCTTGGTTCCAGGGTCGAGTCGTACCGAGTTTTCAGTCCCGACTCTCCCCCTCAGGGCCTCGGCGCAGATCAGTTCGGTTCCATCTTCTGGGCCGGACCCCTCTGGTCCCGGTGTCGGGCAGGCTTCCCGGTTCTTCGGATCCGGAGGATTCCTCTGCTCGGGGGCAGGGGCTTTCGATCTTATGAGGAAGGTCTTGTCTGAGAAGACATCTATGTCATCCGAGTCATCATCTCCTTCCCCTAAAGGGCCGCGTTCTACTTCTGTACCTGCGATCCCTCCGAAGCATAGAGTCCCAACACCTCAGCTAGCCCCAGAGGGTGTCCCCTGTTCCTCGGAGGCTTCGCCAGATGCCCCCTCTGATGAGGTTCCGAGGAAAAGATTGTGCAAGAGGGGGCACATAGATGTTTGAGATTCCTGTGGGGAATCAGACAGATTTGGATGAGGCAGCGGGGTCCCCACGTTCCCCCTCTGAGGATGTCTCATTTGCTGACATCCTGGAGATCTTAAGACAGAGGGGTGATTGGCAGTCACTTGCCCCACTGAAGACGAATCGGTGTTGCTGAAGGAGTTTGGGACTCAACCTTCTACCTCCTGGGTGACCCCGCCCTTCAAGCTAATGGACCTGATAACTCTAAGGGCGTGGGAGACACCAGACACAGTGGAACCAGTACCTCGGCGACCGAACAAGTACATTACTGCCCCCCAGGACAAGACTCGTCTTACCAAAGGAGGCCCGGTCGATGCTATGGTGGTAGCGGCAGCCACGAAGGAAATGTCCGAAGAATCTTCCTCTGTCCATCCTCCTAATAAGGATTCTAGGACTATGGACAGGTATGGGAAGCGTGTATTTAGCTCAGCGACCTTTTCCATTCGTTCGCTGAACTACCTGATGCATTTTACACGACTTCAGAAGGATCTCATTAAAGAGTTGGGAGATACCCTCCAGGGTAACACAGATGCTGCCATCTCGGACAAAGTGACAGCACAACTCAACACGCTCACTTCAATAGTCAACTCGTCCATGAGGCTCATCTCATATGCAGCCGAAGGTTCGAGTAGGGCTGCAGCCTCAGCAATTGCTCTACGTAGACAATCCTGGAAGCGGCTGTGCTCCTTTGCGGAAGCCTTTGTCTTCCTTTGCCAACGCCCCCTTTGATGGTGCCACCTTGTTTGGGCCCAAAGTAAAGGAGACTTACTCGGTGTGAGCTAGAAGGTAAGACCGTGTCTGCCGTAGGGGTCCGTTTTTCCGCTCCGACTAGACCATACCCCAAAGGGCAACGAGGCGGAAAAATGTGGTTCCGTAAGACTCTGGGATCTTACCAGGCCGCACAGAGTGATGCCTCCTCCAGAGGCAGAGGGGGGGGAATGGAAGATGCCGCCCAGGCGGCAGAGGAGGTCCGCAGCATCAGGGCGACAGGGATACTGTCCCTGGCAAGCCCTTCCAGCACTCCTGAGTGGAGGCCCGACTGTCCTACTCTGGAGGCAGTCGGGGGTCGCTTGGCTTTGTACCTGGAGGCCTGGCTAAACCTTACCTCAGATTCTTGGGTGCAAAGCATAGTAACCAGAGGATACAACATTCCTTTTTATGTCCACCCCCCCACACACAAAAGAGATTTCCAGATGTTCCACCCCATCTGCGAAATCCAGCAGCCGTAGAAATGACAAAGCTGCTCGAAAAAAGTCATCCAACCAGTCCCAGTGGACCAGAGAGGATCTGGAACTTACTCAAGGTTCTTTTTAGTTCCAAAACAGACAGGTGACTGGAGACCAATATTGGATCTCAGCAAACGCAACTCCTTCGTGAGGAAGGAGAAGTTCCGGATGGTCATGCTACAATCGATCCTTCCCTTCATACTGGATGTGCTCAATAGATCTCCAGGACGCATACTACCACATCGAAATGGCCAGTGCGTCCAGAGATTACCTGCGCTTCCGGCTGGGAGCCAGTCATTTCCAGTTTCGGGTGCTGCCCTTTGGTCTCACCTCAGCCCCCAGGGTGGGTGTTCACCAAATGCATGGCAGTAGTAGCGTTTCACTTGAGACTGCTAGGATTCTGGGTGTTTGCGTATCTGGATGATTGGCTCCTTACCGCTACCACTGAGCATAGTCTTGTACAAGCCAGGGACTACACACTCAGCCTCTGTTCCCGTTTAGGACTTTCAGTCAACTTCGAAAAGTCTATCTTATCGCCATCACAGCCCATCTCATTTATAGGGGCAGAGTTGGATGCAACAGCAATGGTGTTAAAGCTTCCCCTGATATGGGTGTCAACTCTCAGGGATCAGACCGCTATTCTTCTACACAGCAGAAAAGTCCCCGCCGCGCAAGTGTTGAAAGTCCTAGGCCTCATGGCGGCTTCTCTTATTGCAGCTTCTCTGGGCAGAATGCATATGAGGGTCCTACAGTGGCTGCTCTTCGCCCAGTGGTCATTTCAGGAACTTCCCTTGACACACAACATATTGATCATGGAGTCTTGCAAGCGGGATCTTCGATGGTGGATGAACAGTCAAGATCTGACAGTAGGTCGTCCCTTTGGCCTGCCCAGCCCTACAGCCACCATAACCACGGACGCTTCCCTGATAGGGTGGGGGGGGGGCTTTTTCAGGGAAGAACAGTCCAAGGAGAATGGTCCAAAACAGAGTACAATCTGCAAATCAATGTCCTTGGGTTGAGAGCAGTGTTTCTGGCGTTGCAACACTTTCACGAATCTTTGCCTCTGGGAACAATAGCAGTTCAGACGGACAATGTCAGTGGTCTGGTACATAAACAAGCAAGGCGGAACCAGATCTTACCCGTTATGCAGAGAGGCCCTGAGAATTTGGCAATGGGCCGCGTCCACCGGTCGCTTTCTGATAACGCACATCCTGGGGTCATCCAACATCATTGCGGACAGGTTGAGCAGAGCCATCCTGTTACCACACGAGTGGTCCCTGAAAATTCAAGTGGCGGAAATGATTTTCCGCAGATGGGGCCAGCCTTGCTGCGATCTATTTGCATCCCCCTTGAATGCCAAATGCAGAAGCTATTTTGCCCTACTTCCCCCTCCGGGGACAGTCCCCAGGGACGCTGTAGTGTACGATTGGCCCCCGGGTCTCCTGTACGCATTTCCCCTGTTCCTCTGATACCCAAATTTCTTCAGAAAGCCAGGAACCTGGACAGGGCGATCATCCTCATAGCACCGTTTTGGCCTCGACAGATCTGGTTTCCCTTCCTTCGGTCCCATCAGATAGAGGAACCTTGGATTCTGGACCCAGTGCCAGACCTACGTCGGGAGTTCCTCATTCATCCCTTCAATCCCTCAAATTGACAGCTTGGCTGCTCCGCTTCCTTGTTTAGCCAGGTTGAACCTTTTGTCCTCTGCAGTACAACACATTCTAATTTATTCTCATAAAGCCTCCACCAGAAAGCTGTACAGGAGCAAATGGAAGTGCTTTGTGTGTTGGACATCAGATCATGGTATTGATCTGTGGTAGCCCCAATACACAAAATATTGGAGTTCTTATCCATTCTTTTTCATGAAGGGGCTTCTACATCTACCATAATAGTACAGTTAGTGGCCATATCTAACTTCCATGTAGGTGAAGGTGGTTCTACGGTTATGTCCCACAGGCTTTGTAAGGCCTTCATGAAGGGTACTTTCCATCTTCGCCCACCCATTCGAGAGCCAATTTTCCCATGGAACCTAAACTTGATGTTGTCCCAGCTTATGCTAGCGCTGTTCGAACCTGCGTCATCGTGTCCACTCAAATTTTTGTCATGGAAGACCCTTTTTCTTATTGCTGTTACCTCAGCTCGAAGAATTTTGGAGCTACAGGCCTTGTCAGTGAGACCACCTTACATGATTATCCATCCAGACAGTTTCCTTGCGCACAAACCCATCGTTTCTCCCCAAAGTCTGTTCTGTGTTAAATATTAACCAATCTATAGAACTCCCTACATTTTTCAAAAACCATTCAAATAAACTGGAATACATGTTGCACAAATTGGATGTGCATAGGCAACTAAGATTTTATCTAGACAGAACTAAAGTTTACACAAAGTCTGATCAGCTGTTTGTGTCATTCGCAGACAGTAGGAAAGGCATGGAGGTATCGAAGGGTACTTTATCCAAGTGGGTATCAGAGTGCATCAATTTTGTTCATTCAGCTGCTAATCAACCACTACCTTTAAAACCTAAGGCTCATTCTACTAGGGCCATTTCTACTTCTTTAGCCCATGCAGCTCGATTACCGTTGGACACTATTTGTGCAGCAGCTACGTGGGCTAAGCCTCGTATGTGTATCACGCATTACAAGGTGGACAAGGCCTCTAAAGACAGGACTTCCTTTGGTTCCAGTGTGCTCAGGAACATTCTTCCATGAGTCACCCAGGGTAACGGAGCTAGGGACGCTTTCAGTGTGTAAGAACAAACTAGATTGAACAATGTCGCATAAAGAAGTTACGTCTTACCATAACGTTCCATGTGCATTGTTCATCTTGCCTTTGTTCTTACATCCCCTCCCTCCTTCCCCCACCAAGTTCTGGAAGAACTGGTATGACTAGAGTTTGGTTGGTCTATTCCTGAATGAGTTACAATATCCTCTCATTGTTAGGTGGCTTTCTATCCTTACACATATATGTGTGGTAGTTCGTGTCTCATTGCTTGATGTGTGATTACGTAGGCATTGGATACAGTTGACATTAGAGTGAGATAGTTTCTTGCAAGCTAGATCTGAGGTATAGCAGGGAGGATCATGAGATACATATGGAGTCTCGAGCTTCTCTTAGATGCAGAGCTTGTGATGCGGCCGACTTGGAGCCGAGGATCGGCTCCGAACCCGTGTATAAGAACAAAGGCGAGATGAACAATGCACATGGAACGTTATGGTAAGACATAACTTCTTTTTCCCTGCCTGCAACAGGATTTTCGATGGTGGGCACTGGCCTGTCACCACAAGGGACAGTCTTTCACCTTACCCACAGACAGGCAGACAATAACAAATGCATCTGATTATGCCTGGGGGGGCGCACACTGCAGGAAAATGTATTCATGGCACGTGGCCCAAGGAACAAATGCATCTTCACATCAATCAAAAAGAGATGCTAGCTGTACAGCATGCCCTGACCGCCTTCAAGGATCTGCTACATCCAGGACAACTATTACTAAAGACGGACAATACCACAGTTATGTGGTACATAAGCAAGGGGGGGCACACATTCCTACCCCCTCTGCAGGCAAGCCATGATTTGTGGAACACGGCACTGACCTAACAAGTACATCTGCAGGCACAATTCCTGCCAGGAAAAAAATACTCTGGCAGACGAACTAAGCAGAAATCTCATGGATCCTCACAAATGGAAACTAAATCCTCAGGTCTTCAGCATGATAGCAAGGAAATGGGGACCCCCAGACATAGATCTTTTTGCCTCCCCTCACAACTGCCAACTACAGAGATTCTGCACAAGAACTTATCACTCACAAGCATGGAAAGTGGATGCTCTATCATTCAGCTGGAAAACACTGACAGTTTATGCCTTTCCTCCACTGCCTCTTCTTCCCAAGGTGCTCCTAAAAGTCAGACAAGAGAAGCCAAAAATGATTCTGATTGCCCCAGACTGGCCACGCCAGCACTGGTACCCAATCCTAAAGAGCTTGTCTCAAGGCCCAGCCTGGGCTTTACCTCAAATTCCTCATCTTCTGACTCAACAATCAGATTCTGCCCAGTCAACTCAGAACCTTAAATCTGGCTGCATGGCAGATATAGCCACTTAGACCACTCCTCTCTGTAAAGCTGTTATGGATGTCATTTTAGAAGCCAGGAGGCCCAGCACTAGGAAATATTATGCAGAAAAATGGAAACTATTCTGTGCTTGGAACCAGGCACAAGGACTCTAACCACTTGTTCCAAATATACTTCAGATTTTACAAAACCTGAGATGCTGGACAAAGGCCTGTCCTCATCAATTAAGATTCGTGCCTCTGCCATTTCAGCTCATTACAATACGCAACCTCCTATTTTCTCTCATCCACTACTAAGACAGTACCTCAGAGGGGCAAGAAACGTAAGACCCCCAAGGAGAGCACCGATACCTACATGGGACCTCAGTTTTGTTTTAGAAAAGCTAACACTTCCTCCTTTTGAGCCAGCCAATACAGCTGATATAAAATTCTTATGGAAAACTGCTCTGCTCCTAGCAATAACTTCAGCAAGAAGAGTCTGAGTTACAGGCATTAATGGCAGTGGAACCTTTCATCATATTTCATCAGGACAGGGTTTCTCTAAGGACTAACCCAACATTTATGCCAAAGGTAGTATCCAGTGTGGCTCTTAACCAAACCATTCATTTTTCCAACATTTAATCCAAATCCCCAGAATAAAGGGGGGAGACATCTGCACGCTTTGAACATACACAGACAGTTACGCTTCTATTTGGACAAAGCAAAAGCTTTCAGAAAAACAACTGATGTGAGAGTGTTCAATCTCGCCTTTGTTCTTACACATGGGTTCGGAGCCGATCCTCTGCTCCGTGCCGGCCGACTGCAAGCTCTGCATCGAGAAGAAGCTCGAGGACATCTAATACCCACAATCCCCCTCTGCCTTTACCTCAGATCTAGTTTGCCGCTGCTGCATACGCATCGTTGGAGACTAGCTCGAGGCTGTACAGATAAGATTTTTATCTATTCTGTTTAATTTTCAGAGTATTTTATCTAGTTACTTAAAGTATAAGAGTAGGTGTGTGAGTCATTAGGAATTCTCGATAATTAGAATAGTTAACTTAGTTAACTTTCGAGTTTAGAGTTTCTCGGGGCCTACCCCTTCTTGGACTTGTGACTAGATACTTGTTATAGTCTTGCCTTTAGGCAGTTCACGGATTTGACAATTTTGACTAAAAGCTTGTTTTAGTTAGTATCAAACAGACTCTTATAACCGGATTTGACACTTTTACTTGGACTTTTTACTGGACTGGACTGTCTTTTCTTTTTTCAATATGTCTGAAAAGATGAAATCTGGCTTTAAACGTTGTCAGTGTGGCCAAAAAATGTCGGTCACAGACAACCACAGTTCCTGTGTCTACTGTCTTGGCCCTCTCCACTTACAAGAGGACTGCTCTATTTGTCACTCTTTTAGTGGGAGGGTCATGACAGATAGGCGCAGGAAACTGATGGATAGAGGATTGCTGAAACCCTCTTTCCAGGAGGCTCTGGATGCTTCAGACCAGGCATCCAAGTCTTGAAGGTCGAAGGCCGGAGCCAAAGTCATCGGCTCCGAGCTCTTGAGTCTAGTTAGATCACCGGTTCCACAGACTTCGGGCCGAGTGTTCAACTGTTGGCAGTTCGAGCCTCGAGTCTTGGAACCGTGACGGAGCTCCCTCCACCGACTCTGCTGAGGTCGGCGCCGTCTTCGATCCTTCGACTCGTTCTTCTAGAGCCCTTTCCGACACCGGCGTGGACCGTGTGGTGCAGAAACTTATGGAGCATACGGCCCTGTCCAAGCTTATTTCGGTCTCCTCTCAGTTGATGTCGAGACTTGAAGGCCTGCCACTATCTCCATCTGTTCCTCCTCCGAGACCTGTTCAGTCTTGGAGCCGGAAGAAGCTGACCTGATGATTGTGGAGCCCTCGGTGCCAGAACCGTCTTTTCTCGGTCGGCACCGTTTACCTCGACTCCATCCGATCCGTACCGGAGTCTCGGGCGAAGATCTGTCCTTGGTTCCGGGACCGAGTCGGACCGATGTTTCGTTCCGACTCTCCTCGGGCCTCGCACGGATCGATTCGGTTCCGTCCTCGGGTCGGTGCCTTCGGCTCCTGTTTCGGGATTCTTCCCATTTCTTCGAACCGGGAGATACCTCGACTGGGACCCGGGGCCTTCGACCTCATGAGGAAGGTGTTGTCTACTCAGACAACCACATCAGCAGGTACAGCTTCTCCTCCCGCAAAGGACCGTTATCCTCCTCTGCACCCACGGCCACGCCCAAGCGTCGGGCACCAGTGTCTCAGCCACCCCTGGAGGGTGCCCCTCTTCCTCGGAGGCTTCTTCGATGCTCCCCACGAAGAAGTTCCTAGGAAAAGACTGTGTAAGAGGAGACACTTGGATTCTCCACAAGAATCCTTGACATCTGATACTGACTTAGATGAGTCAGAAGGGTCCCCTAAGTCACCTTCAGAGGATGTCTCTTTTGCTGACATCTTGGAGATCCTTAAACAGAGAGGTGACTGGCAAGCCCTCCCCCCTTCTGAGGATGTCAGTTTTGCTGAAGGCATTTGGTGCCCGTCCTTCCTCCTCCTGGGTCACTCCGCCCTTTGATGAGTTAATGGAATTAATTGCTCGAAGGCGTGGAGACTCCTGACACGGTGGAACCTGTCCCTAGGAAGCCAAATAAGTACATCACGGCACCACAGGACAAAGCTTACCTTACCAAAGGAGTTCCGGTAGACGCCATGGTGGTGGCAGCGCCACGAAAAGGAGATGTCGGAGTCTTCCTCATCTGTCCATCCGCCTAACAAAGATTCTAGGACCATGGACAGATACGGAAGCGCATTTTCAGTTCAGCGGCTTTCTATGCTCCCTGAACTATTTGACCCATTTTACACGCTACAGAGGGATCTAGTCAAAGAGTTGGGAGATACCCTCCAGGGTGCTACAGATGCCGCTGTCTCAGAGAAAGTTACAGCATCTCAACACCCTTACGTCCATTGTGAACTCGTCCATGAGGCTGATATCCTATGCAGCCGAAGGATCGAGTAGGGCAGCGGCTTGAGCGATTGCTCTTCGTAGGCAATCCTGGATGCGCTTTTGTTCGTTCGGAAGCCTTCAAGTCTTCCTTTACTAACGCCCCATTTGATGGAGCCACACTTTTGGCCCTAAAGTAAAGGAGACCCTTACCCGGTGTGAACAGGAGGGAAAGACTCTGTCTGCTGTCGGAGTCCGCTTTTCCACCCTTCCAGACCGTACCCCAAAGGGCAACGTGGTGGGAAAATGTGGTTTCAAAACCCCAAGGGTCTTTTCCAAACACACAGGGTGATGCCCCTCTAGAGGCAGAGGGGGCAGAGGTGGAAGACGCCCTGGCGGCAGAGGGGTCCGCAAAACCAAGGTGACAGGGATAACCTCCTGGCAAACCTTTTCAGCACTCCTGAGAGGAGGCCCGACTGTCCTGCTCTGGAGGCAGTCGGGGTCGCTTAGCTTTATACCCTCAGGCCTGGCAAAACCTTTCTTCAGACAATTGGGTAAAAGCATTGTTACCAGAGGTTACAAAATCCCGTTTCTATCCACCCCATTCCAAAGAGAAAACTCCCAGATGTACCACCCCATCTGCGAGACCCAGCAGCTACAGAAATTTCAAAGCTGCTAGAAAAAGTCATCCAACCAGTCCCAGCGGACCAAATAGGATTCGAACTTACTCAAGGTTCTTTTAGTTCCAAAGAAAACAGGGGACTGGAGGCCAATTCTGGACCTAAGTCATCTCAACACCTTTGTCAAGAAGGAAAAGTTCGAATGGTCACGCTTCAATCGATCCTTCCATTCTTACGGAAGGACGACTGGATGTGCTCAATAGATCTGAAGGACGATACTACCACATCAAAATGGCCAGGGCGTCCAGAGATCACTTGCCGGCTGGGAGCCAGTCACTATCAGTTTCGAGCCCTGCCCTTTGGTCTGACCACAGCCCCCAGGGTCTTCACCAAATGCATGGCAGTGGTAGCGTCTCATCTGAGGCCTAGGATTCCAGGTGTTTCCGTATCTGGACGACTGGCTCCTGTCTGCCACCACCAGGCCAACTGATACATGCCAGGGATTACTTCCTACAACTTTGTACACACCTTGGCATTTCAGTAAATTTCGAGAAATCTTTGCTACAGCCATCACAGCATATCTTATTCATAGGAGCGGAATTAGATACGTCAGTTAGTTCTAAAACTTCCGACAGAAAGAATAGTAGCACTTCAATTCAACATTTCCCTTCTGCTGTCGTCCAGAAAATCCCCAGCAAAAATTGTTCTGAAAGTTCTGGGTCTCATGGCAGCTTCTCTCATAGCAATACCATTGGGAAGACTGCACATGAGAGTGCTACAATGGCTTCTATTTGCACAATGGTCATTCCAACAACTTCCACTGACTCACGAAATATTGATAACGAAAACATGCAAATCACACCTAAGGTGGTGGTTACAGACTTGCAACCTATCCGGCGGAAGACCATTTGTGCTACCCACACCGTCAGCAACGATAACCACGGACGCTTCCCTGATAGGGTGGGGGGGCATCTTTCAGGGACAGACAGTCCAAGGCGAATGGACCAATCTGGAGTACAATTTGCACATCAATGTTCTGGAGTTGAGGGCAGTGTTCTTGGCGTTGCAACACTTTGCTCCCCTTCTTCCTCCAGGGACCATTGCAGTTCAGACAGACAACATGTCAGTAGTCTGGTACATAAACAAGCAAGGGGGAACCAGGTCTTACCAACTATGCAGAGAGGCCATGAGAATTTGGCAATGGGCAGAGTCCACCGGTCGCTTTCTGATCGCAATGCACATCCAGGGGTCATCCAACGTCATAGCCGACAGGCTGAGCAGGGCAATACTATTGCCTCACGAGTGGTCCCTCAAACAGTCAGTTGCGGAAAGGATTTTTCGCAAATGGGGCCAGCCTACCTGCGATCTGTTTGCGTCTCCAATGAACGCCAAATGCAGGAGCTACTTTGCCCTATTACCCCCTCCAGGGGAAGTCCCCAGGGACGCGCTGGTGCACGATTGGCCCCCGGGTCTCCTATATGCTTTTCCTCCATTTCCCCTGATTGCAAAGTTTCTACAGAAAGCAAACAACCTTCAGAGGACTATAATTCTCATTGCTCCGTTCTGGCCTCGTCAAATTTGGTTTCCCTTTCTATTGCATCACCACATTCGGGGACCTTGGATGCTGGACCCAGAGCCAGATCTACTGACTCATTCGTCAGGAGTTCCTCACCCATCTCTGGAATCTCTCCATCTAGCAGCTTGGCTGCTCCGCTTCCCTTTCTAGCCAGGTCAATTCCCCTTTCATCGGCGGTTCAGGATATTTTGGTAGCTTCTCATAAAGTTTCCACTACAAAGACTTACACCAGTAAATGGAAACGTTTTGTCTTCTGGGCGGAGTCACATCAGTTGGACCCTGTTACAGCTCCGTTAAACAAGGTTTTAGAATTCTTGACTGAATTATTTCATGAAGGAGCTTCCCCGGCTACTTTAAGAGTACAGTTAGCTGCCATTTCTAACTATCATATAGAAGAATGTGGTGCGCCTATTATGGCTCACAGACTTTGTAAAGCCTTTCTAAAAGGTTCCTTTCATATCAGACCACCAGTCAGAAGTCCGACATCACCGTGGAATTTAAATTTGTTGCTTTCTAAATTAATGTTGCCACCCTTTGAACCAGCTTCAAATTGCACGTTGAAATTTTTATCATGGAAAACAGTGTTTCTAGTGGCCATTACATCTGCTAGACGAGTGTCTGAGCTTCAGGCCCTTTCGGTCAAACATCCTTATTTAATATTTCATTCTGACAGAGTATCCCTACGCACTAATCCATCCTTTCTTCCCAAAGTTTGTTCCTCTAGTAATATCAATCAGTCCATTGAATTACCCACCTTCTTTAAAAACCACTCTAATAAATTGGAGTATATGTTGCACAAACTAGACGTCCATAGACAACTCAGATTTTATTTGGATAGAACTAAAGATCACAGGAAATCTGATCAACTATTTGTAGCTTTTGCTGACAGCAGAAAGGGTCTTGCAGTTACAAAACGAACTCTTTCTAAATGGCTAACTGACTGTATCACATATGTTTATGAAGCCTCTGACCAAACTTTATCTGCAAAACCCAGAGGACATTCTACCAGGTCAGTGTCTACATCTTTGGCTCACAGCTCGCTACCTTTAGACACTATTTGTGCGGCTGCTACTTGGGCTAAACCACATACATTTATCTCTCATTACAAAGTGGACAGGGTTTCTAGGGATAGGGCAACCTTTGGTTCCACTGTGCTCAAGAACGTTCTCCCTTGAGTTCCTCAGGATCATGGAGCTAGGGACGCTACCCATGTGTAAGAACAAAGGCGAGATTGAACACTCTCACATAAAGAAGTTATGTTCTTACCATAACGTTCCATGTGGAGTGTTCATCTCGCCTTGGTTATTACACTCCCACCCTTCCCACCCTTAGGAAGAACGTTCGATTTGGTGCCTGGTCTGGAGTATTCTCCTTCTGCTGTTACAGTAGTACTGTTACTATCATACTCAGGGTATGTTTGTATATATGTATATTATGTATATAGTGGCATGTGTGCGTGCGTATGTCTGGTTTGCTTGCAAACTAGATCTGAGGTAAAGGCAGAGGGGGATTGTGGGTATTAGATGTCCTCGAGCTTCTTCTCGATGCAGAGCTTGCAGTCGGCCGGCACGGAGCCGAGGATTGGCTCCGAACCCATGTGTAATAACCAAGGCGAGATGAACACTCCACATGGAACGTTATGGTAAGGACATAACTTCTTTTTTGTAGCTTATGCTGCAGTATCACAAGGAAAGCCCATCTCAAAGCAGACCTTTTCAAAATAGATAGGACACTGCATTTGTTTCTGCTATTCAGATTGATGGCAAATCAGTGGCTAAGGGCATTAGGCCACATTCAACCAGAGCAGCAGCCTTCCTCAGAGTACCACCAACCAAAGACATTCTAGAGGCTGCAACCTGAAGTTCAGTGCACACTTTTACCAAGCACTACCACTTACCTCTCTACACTAAATCCAGAGCAGGCTTTGCCACTGCAGTTCTGCAGGGCCTTGTAGCCTCTCCTAATCCTATTTAGGCCTAGCCACCCAACCTCAGCTTTGGGATTTAACCCAAGTGTAATGACTGCAACAGTGAAACACGATAAACATAGTACAGTTTTGTACCTACCATAAATGTAGATGTTCGAGTGTATTCACTGTTGCAGTCCAGGTTACCCACCCACCATCCCCCTTTTTCTTTGCTGGGACTTTTCTGTACTTCTCTATTCTATACAACCTATGTGGTGTATTTGCTTGTAGATGAAGGAAATGTTTATTTTAGTACATGCATGCTTCTTGGCATAATTTTTTAGCCTACCTATTTGGGGGCACCTGACATCTGGATCAAGAAAAACTGAAGAAAATGGCGTCTGCTGCATCTTTTATACCCCTGGTGCACTGACTTCAGGGAAGAGGCGACAGCAACCGATGCCAGACCTAGACATTGGAATTCTGGCCGACTGTGGGTAGCCTGCCAGCAGGATAACCCAAGTGTAATGACTGCAACAGTGAATACACTCTAACATCTACATTTATGGTAGGTACACAACTGTACTTTCTCTGCACTGCCCTTTGGCTTATCTACTGTGCTCAGGGTCTTCACAAAGTGCCTGGCACCAGTAATTGCATTTTGCAGACAAACATTCAAGTTTGTCCCTGTCTGGACGATTGTCTAATTCAGGCAGTGGACAAGGACACTCTTCTTCAACATCTGGCATTTGTAAAAAGGCTTCTAACATGCCTGGGGTTCACCATAAACAAAAAGAAATCACAACTGGTACCCTCTCTAATTACATTCCTGGGTGCAATCTTGAATACAACTGCCCAGATGGCTTACCTCATGCCAGACAAATTCAATTGATAACATACTTCAAACAAGTGGCAAAAAAAACAGCTATCTGCAAGACAAATTCTGCAGTCTTTGGGGTTCATGGCATCTTGCATTATACTAATTCCATATGCAAGACTGCATATGAGGAAACTTCAACAGTACCTAAAAAGCTTATGGAGTTAACATTGTCACAGCCTGGAAACAATGATTCCTTTCATTCCTTGCCTGCAACAGGAGTTCCTTTGGTGGGCAGAGGCATGTCACCAGAACAAGAGACTGTCATCCATTGTACCCCCTGCCACCCAAACCCTAACTACAGACTCATCAGACTATGCTTGGGGGGGGGGGTGCCCATCTGGCAGGGAGATGCATTCAGGGCGAATGGAGCCCAAATCAAATGCACTTGCATATCAGCCAGAAAGAAATGCTAGCTGTACAGAATGCTCTGACTGTCTTCAAGGACTTCCTTCATCCAGGACAACTACTAATAGACTGACAACACCACGGTTATGTGGTACAAAAACAAGCGGGGGGTGGTACCCTCTCCTACCCCCTTTGCAGACTAGCCATGTAGAACACAGCCTTGACTTACCAAATATATCCTCAAGCTCAATTCCTGCCAGGAAAGCAAAATACTCTTAACAGACAACCTAAGCAGAAATCTTATGGACCCACACGAATGGAAACTGGATCCACAAATCTTCAGCATGTTGACAAGAAAATGGGGGAGCCCAGACGCAGATCTATTTGCCTCTCCCCAAAACTACCAATTGGACAAATTCTGCACAAAAACTCATCACAAAACAGCTTGGAAAGTGGATGCTCTATCCTTCAGCTGGAAAAAACCTATCAGTCTATGCCTTTCCCCCTCTGCTCTCCAAGGTTTTACTAAGTCAGACAGGAAAAACCAAAAATGATTCTGATTGCTCCGGAATGGCCTCGCCAACACTGGTACCCGCTTCTAAGGAATATGTCGCACCTTCCTCTGTGGTACTTTCTCAGACAGCTCATGTATTGTCTCAGCAGAACTATCAAATTCTGCACACTCTACTCCAAACTCTGAATCTTGCAGCATGGCTAATCAACTAATTTCACCAATCACATCTCTCAGTAAACCTGTGATGGATGTAATTTTGGAGGCTAGAAGGCCTAGTACTAGAAAATCTTATTCTGATAAATGGAAGAGATTCTGTGCTTGGAACCAAGCACAGGGAATAAACACAGCAATGCCCAATATTCCTCAGATTTTGCAATATTTAACTGCGATGCTTCACAAGGGCCTATCTTTTTCTTCTATAAAAAATCCATGCATCTGCCATCTCGGCTCATTACAACACAGAGCCGCTTCTCTTTTCTCATCCCCTGCTAAAGCAGTACCTCAAAGGGGCCAAAAATTTAAGACCTCCCAGGAGAGCACAGACTCCTGCATGGGACCTCAATTTTGTGCTGGAAAAACGCGCCCTACCTCCTTTTGAACCAGCTGCTACTGCGGACATAAAATTTCTTTCTTGGAAGACGGCCTTTCTTTTAGCAGTCACCTCAGCTAGAAGGATTTCAGAACTATAGGCTCTCATGGCAGTGGAGCCTTTCCATTATCTTTTACCCAGACAGAGTGGCCCTTAGGACCAATCCTTCTATGCCTAAGGTGGTATCCAGTGTGGCTCTTAACCAGACCATTCACCTGCCAACTTTTTCCCAAATCTGCAGAACAAGGGGAGCGGATTCTGCATTCATTAGATGTGCACAGACAACTAAGATTCTACTTAAACAGGACAAAATCTCAGTCTGAGCAACTACTGGTGACATTTGCTGCAGGAACAGAGGGGGAAGGCCTATATCAAAGCAGACTATTTCAAAATGGATTAGCCATTGTATTCATTTCTGCTACATGCAGCATGGTAAACCTGTCTCCAAGGGGATCAGATCCCATTCTACCAGGGCTGCTTCTACTTCTGCAGCCTTTCTCAGAGGGGTTCCTACCAGAGACATTCTAGAAGCTGCTACTTGGAGCTCAGTACATACGTTCACAAAACATTACCATTTACCTCTCTTCTAAATCCAGGGCAAGCTTTGCCACTGCTGTCCTGCAGGGCCTTATAGCTGCTCCTAATGCTGTTTAATTCCATCCTCCCATCCATAGCTTTGGGATTCTACCCAAATGTAATGACCAACAGTGAAACACGAAGAACATAGTACAGTTGTGTACACATACCATAAATGTAGATGTTCGAGTGTATTCACTGTTGCAGTCCGGGTTACCCACACGCCAGCCCTCTTTCTTCTCTATTATATCTCTTCTTTCCTTCACTATGCTCAAAAGCCTTTGTGGTGTATTTGCTTTTAGTTGGAGGTAAATTTTTTGTGTTCTAAAATACATGCATATATATATATATCAGAGATATATATATATATATATATATATATATATATATATATATATATATATTTGCTCCCCATTTGGGGGGCACCTGTCATCTGGGGCAAGAAAAACTGATTAACATGGCATTGGCTGCATGTTTTATACCCTTGACGTCATGGAAGAGGAGACTGCAACCGACGCAGAACCCAAGACTTTGTTTTTCAGGCCGACTGAGGGCAACCTGCCAGCCGATTACCCAAATGTGATGACTGCAACAGTGAATATACTCTTAACATCTTCATTTATGGTAAGTGTACACAACTGTACTTTTTGTGCCTTGTTTAACACCTGAACCATTCATCAGGCTATTTTTGTAGCTAAATTCTTTCGCTCTTGTTCTCCATTTTCCGAAATGGCTTCGGTAAGCCATCTGACTACTGATCTTCCGAAAAAGCACAGACAGACCACATAGGTCAAAAACTGCCGACGACTCTTCCGTTAAGCTAGTCGCCAGTCCACCGGTACACAGTGAGCTGCCTTTGCAGCTCCTGATTCCCGCTTCTACAGATTAGCAGGGCTCTGCTGAGACCCATTCAGAGTCTGGCATGCCGTGAGATGCTTCTTTGACTATGGAGCCTGCGGATGTCTATTTTTTGTATTAAACCGACATCTTCATTTTTAACTAAATCTACAGAGTTTTTCAGGCCCAGAGTTCGCACTGCACCTAAAAAGAAATGTCCAAAGCGCATGCTCAAGTTCCCATGCCACAAAAACAAATGCTTAGAAGGGCTGAAGACCTTATTACTCTAATTAGGGGAAGCCAGCCTTCAACTTCTAAAAGGCAACGAATTGAATTTCCTTCCCGATTCTACAGACCAGGAGTCCGATGACTCTGGCCCTTCTGATTACCAGGACACATACCCTTATCTACCTATGAGGATTCGGATGCAGAGGAATCCATTCACTCTGCCTTCCCTTCAGAGGATTTTTCTTTTGGTGAAACCTTGCATACCTTAAGAGCATTTCTGCTGGGAATGCCAGGATTATCTTCAGTCCAAAAAGAGACTCGGGGAATTTTTAGCTTTGCCTCCGCACAGGACTTCTATACCCCGTCCTGGATATTTTAGATGTCTTCATGGAATCCAGTCTTACTCCTGACACTTTACCACCAGCTCCTAGAAAACCTGACCAGTACTACAGAGTACCTGACTCACAGATTTCTCTCTAAGAATCCTACTGCGGATCCAGAGACCATTTCCCAAGGAACAAAATGCATTATGGCTACTACAGCCAAAAACCCTCCCCCCTTTAAACAGGGATTCTAGAGCTGGATAGATGGGGTAAGGAGGTATATACCTGTGCAACTCTTGCTATCAGGGCTTTGAATTACCAGTTTCACATGTTGAATTACCAACAACATATGGAACTAATTAAACAAAAAATGGTGCTACTTCCAGATTGTGCAGAAAATAGATTTACAAGAGTTAATGCCTTCTGCAGAACAAGTTAGTAAACATAGTTTGCATTGTGGGTTTGATGCCTTAGAATCATCTTGCAGGGTTGCTGTCACTGGGTCTGTACTGAGAAGGCATGTTTGGCTGAAGGAACACGTCTTGCCAGACCATGTCAAAGCAAAATACTAGATGCTCCATTAAATCAGGATCATTTGTTTGTCACAAAAGCAGAAGTTCTTAAAAAGATGGAACAAAACAGCTAAATCTATGCAAACTGTCAAAGATTTCTTACAGGTGCAGCCACCTAGATTCAGTAGGCATTGGCCTTCAAAAAAACTGGCCCTTTCCAGTCCCTCCCAGGCCTTCACAGTCCAAACCCAGGGGGAAACAGACCACCAAGACTACAGTCTCGGGGTATGCAGAGATCTAAACAATGGAGCATTTCCATCTCAAAAACGGGGAGTGGTAAGCCACCACCTTATGAAAAAAGTTCACAGTGACTTTCCAGATGTTCATCATGTTACCCTGCTGCAGTAATCACACTTGGGTTATCCTGCCGTCAGGGTGGTCCCGCAGTCGGCCTGAGTTCCAAAGTCTTGGACTGGCATTGGTTGCTGTCGCTTCTTCCCTGACGTCAGTGCGCCAGGAGTATACAAGAGGCATCCGACGCCATTTTCCAGTCTTTCTTGCCGCACTGTGCTCTAAGCAGAAGCAGTTCGCAAGTGCCGGTCGGCCGACACCTGAGATTTTCAAATCGAATTTCAGTCCGAAGTCTTCAGTAAAGCCAAGTACCCCGTTGGGGAACCTTTTCTTGCCTCAGTCCGATGTCAGAAAAAGTTAACAATTGCATTTCTTGTGGGAAGCAAATACCTCATAAGGACTTCCATTCTTATTGTATTCCTTGCCTAGACGCAGACCACAACGTCACTGGTTGTCGGTTTTGTGCTAGGTTCAATAAACGAACTATCAAGTGTCATTTTGATTTCGCTCGACACTACTTTGGTAGGAAATTTAATTATACCATGCCGTCGGACCAACCAATGACCGGCATGCATAAAAAACGCAAAGATAAGGACAGGCAGCCTAGATCCAAGCCAGACTCCGAGGCCTCTGCTGGGCCTGTTGCCAGTTCTCCGGTTTTCAGTGAGGCATCTACGCAGCCCCCGATGACTGCAGAATTGGAACCCCAGACAGCTTCAGATTCTCAAACGGAGAGTAGTAGGCCGACACAGCCATCTTCATTAGGCCGTACCGACACCGTAGCAGGAGGAGAACCTGGTGCAGTAGAAACACCTTCGGTTGCAGAAGGTGTCGTCAGACCGACTACACTCGCCATTAAATCTTGTGCTAAGCTTAAAACTCCATTAAAACCTAAAAAGACTGTACATCTGTATCCAGTTCAAGGCCCCATGCCTAAGAAACAGATGCTTAAGATGGCTGAAGATTTGATTACCCTAATCAGGGGTTCCCACCCCCCTCCAGACAAAAGGCCAAGACTAGGAGGATTATGCCTCCTCTGACCAGGTTTCAATTTCCTCAGACTCCTCTGAGCAACAGGATTACTCCTTTCCCCCTTATGAAGATTCTGATGCTGAAGACTCTATCCCCTCTGCATCTCCCCCTGAAGACTATTCCTTTGGGGAAACTTTACATACCATGAGGGCACATTTCCACTGGGAAGGCCAGGACTACTCTGATTCAAAGAAAAGGCTCTGAGAGTTCCTTTTATTTCCCCAGCACAGGCCACTTGCTATTCCTCCAATTTTAGACATTGTGGATGATGTTTACTTAGTCTAGTCTAAATCCAGACACTCTTCCTCCTGCTCCAGCTAAACCAGACAGAGGTACTACAGAGTACCTGACTCACACAAATTCCTTTATAAAAGCCCTGTTGCTGACCCAGAAACAATTTCCCAGGGTCCCAAAGGGGCTAAGGCTTCTATGGTTAAAAATCCTGTACCCTCTGAAAGGGGCTCCAGAGCACTAGATAGGTGGGGAAAGAAGGTATACACCTAAGCTACTCTAGCTGAGAGCATTAAATTGTCAGTTTCACATGCTGAAATATCAGCAATTCCTAATGTCTCAAAACAAAATATGAGCACGCATTCTGAACAGTCTGAATTCAAGGAAATGCAGGATCTGTTGCATGCAGCCGAACAGGTGGGCATCATACTTTACAATGTGGATTTGATTCATTGGAAGCTTCCTGTCGAGCAGCTGTGACTGGGTCTGTCATACGTAGACATGCTTGGTTAAAAGAACAAACCCTGCCTGATCATCTTAAAGCAAAATTATTGGATGCACCTTTACAGCAGGTTGTCTTATTTGGTGTCAGAGCAGAAGAGGTTTTAAAGAAAATGGAGGATAAGGCAAAGTCTATGCATAACGGTCAAGGATTTTTTACAGGTACAACCCCCTCGTTTCTGCAGAAATTGGCCAACAAAAAATTGGTCCTTTCCAGCTTCTGACAGACCACAGAGGGGCAAATACAGACGCCCAAGGGGCAGAGGTCAGTCACAAGGCCCTTACAAACCTCGCCAATGGGGTGCCGCAACCCAGAAAGGAGGAGAAGACAGGCCCCAAACTACTAGAAGACAAACAATGACTTAACCTTCAAACTGCCAAGCAAAACTCTTTTGGCAGCTCTGTTGGGAGGAAAATTAGCACTTTTTGCAGACAACTGGCACATCACAAAAGAAAAATGGGTCCTAGACATTGTCTCACAAGGATACAAATTCCATTTTCACACTTGCCAAGGATAAAAGGAATGCCAAACCTGCCACCAAATCAATGGGCAGAGGCACAAAAACAAATTACAGCTCTCATGGACATGAGAGCCATTCAACAGGTACCTACACAGGAGCAAGGACAAGGATTTTACTCTAGACTCTTTCTAGTCCCCAGAAAGGACAAAGCATGGAGACCCATTCTGGACCTTTCAATTCTAAACACCTATTTGCAACTACCCAAATTCAAGATGTTAACACTACAGCAGCAGCT
The DNA here is from genome assembly GCF_019279795.1 of Protopterus annectens. Lineage (NCBI taxonomy): Eukaryota > Metazoa > Chordata > Ceratodontiformes > Protopteridae > Protopterus > Protopterus annectens. The sequence goes on from NC_056741.1 coordinate 1,973,814,936, forward strand.
TCCCATGTTGGGCAAGAAGGCTTGGCTAGTAACGGACCTCAAGGAGGCATACCTGCATGTCCCTATCAGACAAATCTGCAGAAGATACCCTGTTTCATTGCAGGTTCAACCCGTTATCAATTCTCTGCACTGCCCTTTGGCTTATCTACTGTGCCCAGGGTCTTCACAAAATGCCTGGCACCAGTAATTGCATACTGCAGACAGAGGAATTCAAATATACCCATACCTGGACTACTGCCTTATTCAAGCAGAAAGCAAGGGCATTCTTTTACAACATGTGGCATTTGTCAAACACCTAAGTTGCCTAGGGTACACAGTAAACAAAAAGAAATCAAAACTAGTGCCCTCACGGAACATATTCCTGGGTGCCAGCTTGAATACAACAGCCCAGATGGCTTATCTCACGCCAGACAAGCAACAACTGACTCAATACTTCAAAATAATGGCAACAAAGACCCAACTCCCTGCAAGAAAAAATCTGCAGGCCTTGGGATTCATGGCATCTTGCATTCTACTAATACCATTTGCAAAACTGCATATGAGGAAATTACAATGGTACCTGAAAAGCATATGGACTCAACACAGCCACAGCTTGGAAACAATGATACCACTCATTCCCTGCCTTCAACAGGAGTTTCTATGGTGGGCACAGGCTTGTCACCTCAACAAGGGTCAGCTTTTTACCTTACCCACAGCCAGGCAAACTATGACAACAGATGCATCAGACTATGCCTGGGGGAGCACACATGGCAGGACAGTGCATTCAAGGCAAATGTGGACTACAGATCCAAGGCATCTGCACATCAATCAAAAAGAAATGCTAGCTGTACAGAATGCCCTAACAGCTTTCAAGGACCTCTTACACCCAGGACAACTAATAATAAAGACAGACAATACCACAGTAATGTGGTACATAAACAAGCAAGGGGGTACACACTCTTACCCTCTGTGCAGGCAAGCAATGACCTTATGGAACACAGCACTATCTTACCAATTTCAATTACAAGCACAATTCCTGCCAGGAAAGAAAAACACATTGGCAGACGACCTAAGCAGAAACATCATGGATCCCCACGAGTGGAAACTGGATCCACAAGTATTTGCAGTGATAACTCAAAAATGGGGACGCCCAGACATAGATCTGTTTGCCAATCTCCAAAATTACCAACTTCAAAAATTTTGCACAAGGACATTCCACCCACAAGCTTGGAAAGTGGACGCCCACACATTCAGTTGGAAAACATTGACAGTGTATGCCTTCCCTCTACTGCCTCTTCTAGCAAAGGTGCTGCTGAAAGTCAGATTAGAGAGGCCACAAATTATGCTCATTGCTCCTGACTGGCCACGCCAGCACTGGTACCCAATACTAAGGAATATGGCCCATGGCCCACCTTGGATTTTACCACAAATTCCTCACCTGCTCACCCAGCAAGACAGATTCTACACAGCCAGCTCAAGACTTTAAATCTGGCTGCATGGCAAATCACCTAAACAACCAGCCAAACTCCTCTATCTAAAGCTGTTATGGATGTCATTCTGGAGGCCAGGAGGCCCAGCACCCGGAAAACCTATTCAGACAAATAGAAAAAATTTTGTGCCTGGAACCAGGCTTAAAGGCCAGAATCCCCTTGAGCCAGACATTCCTCAGATTCTACAATATTTAACTGAGATGTTGCACAAAGGACTTTCCTTTTCATGTATTAAGATCCACGCCTCAGTGATTTCAGCCCACTACAACACGGATCCTCGTTTATTTTCAAATCCACTCCTAAGACAGTACCTCAGAGGGGCCAAGAACATAAGACCGCCCAGGAGAGCACCAACACCAACTTGGGATCTCAACTTTGTTCTGGGAAAGCTTACACTGCCGCCTTTTGAACCAGCTTTCTCAGCTGATTTAAAGTTTCTATCTTGGAAAACTGTCCTGCTGCTAGCAATAACTTCAGCCAGCAGAGTCTCAGAGCTACAGGCACTAATGGCAGTGGAGCCTTTCCTCTTTTTCATCAAGACAGAGTCTCTCTACGAACTAACCCCTCCTTTATGCCAAAGGTGGTATCCAGTGTGGCCCTAAACCAAACCATTAATTTACCCACCTTTTTCCCAAACCCCCAGAACAAAGGAAAAAGACTCCTGCACTCCTTGGACATTCACAGGCAACTACGTCATTCAAAAAAAAAAAAATTAGCAACAGCTCAAAGAAAATGCCATGAAATCAACTTGGAAGTGTCCACTCAACATGCCTTCTCGTCTGCATTCAAACATTTGGGCACTCACTTGGCTGACTGCTTCTGCATACCCAGCTGCTCATGGATTATAAACCCAACATGTTCCCTGGATATCTGTAGTGTCTCAGCAATTGTTTTAGCCAGTATTCGCCGATCATCCAAAACTGGGTCATGGACATGGTCAGCAATTTCAGGAGTTGACACTGAGGCCTCCCAGACCTTGCTGTATCTTTGGTCTCCATCTCCATTCTGAAAGTTTGCACACCACTTCCTCACAGTTGAGTAAGAAGGGCACTTACCACTCATTGTTTGCATCATTCATTCATGGATTTCCTTTGGAGTTTTCTGCTACAGGTATAAGAAATTTATGATGGCTTGGAGTTCCACACTTAATTCTGCACTTTTAGTTGATTCATTTCAGTCAGTGATATGAAACTGCCAAAATTAGTGTTGCGATTTTGCAAATTGACACTTTAGAAGATGAAGTAACCCTCTCTTCAGCTGCAGTGGCAAAATTAATGCTCAGTCTTAACGCCCATTCCATTGCTGGCTTACCAAGCCGCTGCAGGTGCAATAAATGCCAATGGGGCACTTGCTTAGCTTTTTATTTTTTGTTGCTTATGGGGTTTCATGTCATCCAAGAAGGGTAAATGCCAGTGTGGGAGGCAGATTCCCCATAAAGACCATCATGAGCAGTGCTTGTTTTGCTTACATGCTTCCAATAACCGTACATCCTGTTCAGTCTGTCAGGCTTTTGTTCCCAAGACCCCCCCCATAGTGGGCTCTCTTCTTTGGCTTTGTATCTAGAGAGTCAGTGTCTTAAGCTGTTAGCTAAAGATGCAATGGAAGGAACTTCCAGCTCTGAGGGACAGTTGTCTGTCAAGGTGGCCAAGAAATCTAGACTGCTTTCTTCTGCTGTTCAACCTCCACTGGACGTTTCTCCTGAGGTGAGTGAAAGCCCAGAGTTTTGCCTGGCTCCATCATTGGATTCTTTGCTGCGACTGGTTTAGAGACTTTAAAAATCTATCAAGAACACACTGTTTGCACCATGAAGGATTTATTAAAACAAGCAGTAAAATCCAAGTGCAAAGGTTTTGAGACTAGCTCTTTTTCAATGCTCTTTTTTTGGTGTACCGGTTTAGAGACCGACCGGGATCTGACCTCTGGCTCCACCATGGTGACCTTGCAGATGTCTCCATATGACATTCAGGGGGGAACAGTGCTGCTCATTTCCGAGGGGCCTAGGGGGTGCTTCTCAAATTGTGGTCAGAGAAGAAGTCCTTGCTACAATTATTGAATGTCGTTTGAGGTTGGAGCCTTCTACATTTTATAAGGTGGATGTTCCCTTAAAGGAAAAGTAGAAAACTAAGCGCATTACTCCAGCTCCTAAGGACCCACAGAGTGAGTGGGAAAACTTCACTTAATGCTTTGGCTTTAAAACCTCCTCGGGGAGTTTGATGTCCTTCAAGAATGCAACTGCAGTCATAACATGTGGGTTGTCCTGCCTCAGGCAGCCCTCGGTCGGCCGGATTCCAAAGTCTGGGTCCGATGTCGGCTGATGTCGCATTTCTCTCCGACGTCAGAGCGGCTGGAGTACATAAGCATCAGCCGACGCCATTTTCTCCAGTCTTTCTTGCCGCGCGGTGCCCGAAGCAGTTCGCAAGTGCCGGTCGGTCAGCTCCTGTATTCTACGATACCGAAGTCATCAAAAAAGCTAAGTACCCCGTTGGGGACCTTTTCTTGCCTCAGCCGATGTCAGAAATTACTGAAAAAGTTAACAATTGTCTGTCTTGTGGTAAACAAATACCTCATAAGGATTTCCACTCTTACTGTCTCCCTTGCCTGGGCCCAGACCACGACGTCTCGGCCTGTGTAGCCTGTGCTCGCTTCAACAAGCGCACTCTCAGGCGCCGGGCGGAGTTCGCTAAAGATTTTTTTGGCAATAATTTTGCTTACACCATGCCGTCGGATCTCCCGACACCGCAAACTCCCAAAAAGCGAAAAGACCAGGACCGACATCCTCGGCCCACGTCTGCTACCAACTCCACGCCAAAACCTAGCGCGAGTGCTCCGGTTCCCTCTGAGACTGTCTCTCCACCGCTCCGAACTGAAGACGCCGCATTACCGACGACTCCGATTACAGACATTACTCCGCCAGTTATAGATTTTCCTCCGGATACCGAAACCGAGGAAATGCCCGAGACCATTGCTGTAGACAAGGTCACTCCTGCACATGGAGCTGCCAGGCCCCCTATGGCCATGTCTATTGAGGCCTACACTAGGGCTAAGGCAGCCAGCAAAACAAAGCATATTACTTCTAAATCCTTACCTCAGCCGACTCCAGAGACACAAATTATGTCCATGGCTGCTGATTTAATTTCCATGATTAGAGGTTCACAGGCCCATCCTGAGAGAGGATCCCAGCCCCCTCCTGATAAAAGGCCCCGGGTTGAACCCTCTGACCCTACTCCTTCAGATGAAGATTCTGAGGGCTCTGTCCACTCTGATAGCCAGGAAGAGCTCTTTCAGACCTATGAGGACTCAGATGCAGAAGATTCCATCCCCTCGGCCTCCCCTCCTGAGGACATTTCTTTTGGGGAAGTTCTGCACACCATGAGGGAACATTTCAAGTGGCAAGGTCAGGAATATTCTGATTCTAGGAAACGCCTTAGGACTTTCCTTAAGAAGCCTCAGCACAGGCCCTTAGCTATTCCTCCTGTATTTGATGTTCTGGATGATTGTATTCTGACTCTAGTGCTACCCCTGACTCTCTTCCTTCTGCTCCAGCCAAGCCAGACAGGTATTACAGGGTCCCAGAAACTCATTCCCATTTATTCAGGGCCCATACTGCAGATTTGGAAACTATTTCACAGGGGCCTAAAGGAGTTTCAGCTTCCACCTCAAAAAATCCTTTGCCCTCCAACAGGGAAGCTAGGTCATTAGAGAGATGGGGCAAAAAGGTTTACACATCCACTACCTTATCTATGAGAGCTTTAAATTGCCTTTTTCATATGTTACAATATCAGGATTATCTGTTAGAAGATTTACAAAAAACATTAGCCACTCCTGATCCTTTAGACAGGAAGACTTTGCAGGAAGCTGTACATAACACTCAGCAAGTAAGCAATCACTTCTTGCAGTGTGGATATGATGCACTGGAAGCTTCATGTAGGGCAGCTATGACAGGGGCAGTCATTCGTAGACATGCTTGATTAAAAGATCAACCTCTACCAGATCATGTAAAAGCAAAACTTCTGGATGCACCTTTGGAAAAGAACAAGCTTTTTGGTGCTAATGCTAAGGATGTGTTAAAGACCATCGAAGAAAAAGCAAAATCAGTTCAGACAGTGAAAGATTTCCTCCAGGTTCAACCCCCCAGATTCAGTAGGAATTGGCCTTCAAAAAAACTGGTCTTTTCCTAACCCAGAAAAGTTTCAAAGGGGTAAGAACAGACGTGGCCGAGGAAGAGGCCAATACAGAGGCCCTTGCAGGGGACGACAGTGGCAGCCAGGAAACCAAAGAAGGGACGCAGGGGTTTCACCTGCCCCACAACCACAATCTCAATGACTTTCCTCTACTACCGCCTACCAGGGAACAACTAGAAGCTCCCTTGGGCGGGAAGTTATCTCTGTTTGCAGAAAACTGGCACAGACTGACAAAGGACAAATGGATTTTGGACATTATAGACCGAGGGTACAGATTTCATTTTCATACCTTACCAAGAAAACAAGGCATGCCAAACCTACCACAAAATCAGAAGGCAGAGGCTATCAAGCAAATCACTCTGCTGACTTGGATGCAAGCAATAGAAAGAGTTCCACGACAAGAACAAGACCAGGGGTTTTACTCAAGACTGTTCCTTGTTCCAAGAAAAGAATCTCAATGGAGACCAATACTGGACTTGTCTGCATTAAACACCTTTCTCATAGTACCAAAGTTCAAAATGCTGACTCTACAGCAACTCCTTCCCATGCTGGGAAAGGGGTCGTGGCTGATTACTCTGGACCTCAAGGAGGCATACCTGCATGTCCCTATCAGACACAGCTGCAGAAGATACCTCAGATTTCTTGCAGGGCCAGAGCATTATCAATTCTCAGCATTGCCATTTGGCTTATCTACTGCGCCCAGAGTATTCACAAAATGCCTGGCTTCAGTAATTGCTCATTGCAGGCTCCAGGGGATACAAATTTACCCGTACCTGGACGACTGCCTCACAAGCGGACGACAAATTGATGTTGACAAAAAACCTGGATTATGTCATACGATTACTTCAAGCTCTGGGATACACAGTCAACTTCCAAAAGTCAAGACTGCAGCCATCCCAGCAAATAATCTTCTTAGGAGCCAAACTAGACACAGCCTCTCAGATGGCTTACCTGACAGAAGACGAGCAAGAGAAGTTAACTCATTATTTCAAAGGTTTAGCAAAACTCACCCAGATGACTGCAAGGAGACTCCTACAGGCCCTGGGTTACATGGCATCCTGCATTCTCCTGGTTCCATTAGCAAGACTACACATGAGAAAGCTTCAATGGTACCTAAAAAGTATTTGGTTTCAACACGGCAACAATTTGGAGACAATCATACCACTCATTCCATGCCTACAAAAGGAATTCCTCTGGTGGGCCTCGGTGAGCCAGGCAAACACAGGTATGTCATTCAAAAAACCACAGATAACACAGACCATGACTACAGACGCCTCAGACCTTGGATGGGGGGGCGCACATGGAAGGCAGGTGTATACAAGGACAATGGTCTCCAAAGGAAACACACCTGCATATAAACCAAAAGGAAATGCTGGCAGTAATGCATGCCATCAAGGTCTTCCAACACCAACTCCAGCAAGGCCATTTACTGATACGGACAGACAACACCACTGTGATGTGGTACATAAACAAGCAAGGGGGCACCCACTCTTACCCCCTTTGCAGACTGACAATGCAGCTTTGGGAGAAATCACTGAGCCTAAACATCCAGTTACAATCCCAGTTTGTTCCAGGAAAAGACAATGTGTTGGCGGACAGCCTAAGCAGGAATTTCACAGATCCACACGAGTGGAGGTTACATCCGAAGGCCTTCAGACAACTCACTTCAACATGGGGCAAGCCAGAAGTGGACCTATTTGCCTCTCACCTCAACCATCTTCTACCAAAATTCTGCACAAGGACATACCATCCCATTCAACTGGAACTCCCTAGCAATCTATGCATTCCCACCTCTGCCACTGATGACCTCAGTATTACTAAAGATCAAAGCAGAGAAACCCAAGGGTATCATAATAGCTCCGGACTGGCCAAGACAACACTGGTACCCACTACTACGGAGCATATGTCACATCAGGAGGTGGGCCCTTCCTCAGTGGCCTCTACTTTTGACTCAACACAATTTCGAAACACTGCATCCAAATCTTCGGACACTGCAGCTAACAGCCTGGGAGATCCCATAAATAAATTCAGCTTATCTCTCTCCAAGGAAGTTCACGGATACTAACAGAGGCTCGAAGACCATCCACCAGAAAGGTTTACTTAGCAAAGTGGAAAAGATTCAGCAATTGGAATACCAGCAAGGGACATGATGCATCATTGTTGAACATCCCACTCATCTTGGAATATTTGGCAGATATGTTAAATAACGGACTCTCATATTCTTCCATAAAGATACATGCATCTGCTATTTCAGCTAGATACAACACTGACCCTCCTGTGTTTTCTCACCCTTTACTAAGGCAATTCCGCGGGGGAATCAAGAACATTAAGCCACCAAGAAAGGCCCCAGTACCAGCCTGGGACCTCAATTTTGTCCTAGAAAAACTGACTCTACCTCCATTTGAGCCAGCAGATTCATTTGACTTGCAATTTCTCTCATGGAAGACAGCTTTCCTGTTGGCAATTACCTCAGCAAGAAGGGTTTCGGAGTTACAGGCCCTAATGGCAATACCACCCTTTATTATTTTTCACAGAGACAGGGTTTCATTAAGGACCAACCCTACTTTTATGCCAAAGGTGGTATCTAGGGTCTCTTTAAATCAAGCCATTCATCTGCCTGCCTTCTTCCCCAATCCTGAGAATAAGGGGGAAAGACTGTTGCATACTTTGGACATTCACAGACAACTTTGATACTACCTGGACAGAACCAAGGCCAGTAGGAAGTCTGAACAACTTTTTGTAGCTTACGCCCCTGCAGTCCAAGGAAAAGCAATTTCAAAACAGACTATTTCTAAATGGATTGGACATTGAATCAGATTCTGTTATTCCTTTCATGGAAAGACTGTTCCAGCCAATGTCAGACCACATTCCACTAGAGCTACAGCCACCTCTACAGCATTCTTAAGAGGGGTGCCTACCAAGGACATTCTAGAAGCTGCTACATGGAGCTCCGTGCATACATTCTCCAAACACTACAATCTCCCTCTATACTCCAGATCCAGAGCAGGCTTTGCTTCGGCAGTCCTGCAGGGTTGGATTGCCACACCATCTTTTTCCTAGAGCATTCCTCCTCCCCCAGCTAAGCTATGGTATTCTACCCACATGTTATGACTGGTTTGGAATCCTGTTTTTGTCTTCCAATTTGATTACAGCCTTCCTTGGAGGGCACCTGGCATCTGGGGCAAGAAACACTGAAGAAAATGGCGTCTGCTGATGCTTATGTACTCCAGCCACTCTGACGTCTGAGAAATGCGACATCAGCCGACATCGGACCCAGACTTTGGAATCCGGCCGACTGAGGGCTGCCTGAGGCAGGACAACCCACATGTTATGACTGCAGTTGCATGTCTATCGGACATCTACATTTATGGTAGGTACAAAACTGTACTTTTCAACTCCTCCTTGGTCCCCTTACACTCTTAAAAGACCTAGGGAACAGGATTCCTCTGAGGAGGAGGCGGATTCAGATGAATCTCTTGCTTACTCTATTTCTTCCTCAGACCCATAACCTAAAGAAGAGGAATCTAGTAGTCCTGATACTCCTTTTGAGGAAACTTCTTTTGGGAGCACTGTCTCTAGAATGGAGTTTTTTTAAATGGGATTGTGCTCAGGTTTCTGAAGTACAGAAAATGTATCATGAGCTCCAGTAGATGGGTTATCCAAGACCTCCTGCTGTCCCTCCTGCTGTCGCTGTCTTGTTAGATGCCTCTTCTAATGCTTCTGACTCCCAGCTTTGTGCCTCCAAGAAACCAGATAGGTTTTATAGGGTGGCTAAGGACTGCAATCTTCTTTACAAATACCCTTCTGCTGACCCCTCTGTGTGTATGTGGCTTCTGACAAACCATCTCAATTGCTACCTTCTAAACTACTCCATTCTGATAGATAGCAGGGCCATGGAGATGTTGGGGGAAAATATGTATACCTCTGCTACTTTAGCTTTTAGGGCTGTTAGTTATCACTAATTATGTCCAGGTACATGTTTGCTCTTTTCCAGGCCCATCAGGTAATTTCTGATCTTCCAGACTCTGAAGGGAAGACTTCTGCTCTTTCCGTGTTGGGGACTTCTCCAAGGTGACTTGTCATTCTATCAAGTGTAGTTATGATGCAGCAGATGCTTCCTCTAGGGCTGCTCCTTCTCTGGTCTGTGACATATTCTTGACTTCGGTTACAACTGATATTAAGGCTACGTTGATAGATGCATCTATGAGTAATAAACACTTGTATGGTGAAGTTGTTGCTGTTTTAAGTCTCTCTAGGATAAGGGCAGGGCCTTGCAGGAACTTAAACATGTTTTTGTTTCTCCCATACCCAAGTTTAAGAGAAATTACCCCATTATGCCAGCCTTTGTTCATAGGCAGTCTTACCCTCCCCCCAGGGCAAGAAAGGTGGGAAGCGGGCTTCTCCTGCTAAAGCTGCTCAGACTTCTGTGCCCCAGAAGTCTCCTTTTCCTGAATAACCAGGTGCTGTCTGACTCCTGTTTTTCTCAGCCACATTTCTTTCCTCTTCACCTTTCTGTATCTCTCCCTGTTTGGATAAAAATTACTCAGGACTCTTGGGTTTTGTCTATTATCTGCCCAAGGGTATTTCATGGTTTGGAAGTCTCTCCCCCTTTTATGGGAATTCCTTAACCCCCTCAGGAACAGCTGTCCGGTGCCTCAGGATCTCTTGACTCTGGGTACTCAAGTTCCAGTTTCCCAAAGGGGGAGGGGTTTTACTCCAGAATTTTCTTTGTACCCAGGAAAGAGGGTACTTTGAGACCAATTTTAGACCTCTCTCATCTAAATACATTTATAAAGGGCCCCTCTTTTCAAATGTCCCTTCAAGCTTTGCTCCCTCTGGCTTCCCCAGGCTTATATGGTCTCAACAATGCTCATCTCCATATCCCAATTCATCCTCTCTTACGGAAGTTTTTACATTTTGCTGTTGCCTGGCATTCTCAGTTCTCTGCTTTGCCCTTTGGACTTTTTACTTCCCCAGTGGTATTCACCAAATGCCTCGCTCCTGTGATTGCTTTTAGCTGGCTACACTGGATCCAAGTCTTTCCCTAATTGGATGACCTCATGTTTCCAGCATACTCTCTAGACACTTGATTGCAAAATCTCCATTTTGCCATTTCCCTTTTGCAAAGCCTGGGGTTCACTATAAATTTCAAAAAATCCTTTTTGACCCCTTCTTGGGATCACTATTTTCTGGGGTGCAGGATCTAGACTGTGCCTATGCTGACATCCCTGCCTTCCTCCCAAGGGTCTAACTCTCACTTCCATTTTTTTTCAGTCCCTTCTTCCTCTGGTTTTACCAACTGCCAGTGAATCTGAGAGTTTTGGGGTTCATGGACTCCACTATTCCTTAGCTCCCTCTGGCTGAAGTCCACATGAGAAAGTTTCAGTGGTTTCTGAAGTCAATTTGGCTCCAACATGCTTTTCCTCTTGTATTTGTAGTTCCTCTTGTGCCTTGTCTCAGGATGGAATTTCAGAGATGAATTCAGCAGTTGACTCTCAACTCAGAGCTCCCTTTTCATTCAAATGTAAACTAATTGGGGGGGGGGGGTCAAGGTCCTGTCATCTTTGCCAGTTGGCACTCCTAGTGTGGGAACTTATTTGGCATCAAGTGACTCTTCAGGCAGTTTACATTCCCTCTGATCAAAACATTGTGGCAGATTCTTTGAGCAGGCCCATAACTCGATCCCATGAATGGATGCTTCACATGAATGTGCTTCTGGATGTTGTCCACCAGTGGGGTACTCCTTAAGTAGATCCTTTTGCCTCCCCTCTGAACAGACCTCTGTTTTGTGCCACAGTCCTAGGTTCTTTAGTTTGGAAGGTGGATGCTCTTTTTCTTGGAAAGGATGTTTCTTTATGCCTTCCCTCCCCTTCCTCTCATTCCAAAAGCCCTGTTCACAATCCAACAGGATGCTCCCAAAATCTTTCTGGTGACTCTTTTGGCCAAGACAGCATTGGTTCCCTCTTCAGCATTTAGCCAAGGGCAGTCCTCACAAGTTGCCTCACAGGGTGGACCCACTCACACAAGACAATGGATAGCTCATGCATCCCCACCTTTGTACTCTTCATCTGACATTGCAGGCGATTAGGGTTTTGATTCCATATGAACACTTTTTTTCTGAGGATGTGCTGAGGTCCTGCAGGAGGACAGGAAACCCAATACTAGGCAGTCCTACTTATCCAAATGGAAGAGATTTTCTATTTTGGTGTTTCTCTCATCTGTGTGAACTGCCAGTGCTAGATTGGCTTATTCTGCGAAGGCCCACCTGTCTGCCTTACCACTTTTAGCTTCTAGATCTGAAACTAAATTTCTTAAAGGCGTCTGTTCCTCCTCCCTGGGATCTTAATTTTGTCTTTGAAAAATTGACTCTGGGAGGGGGCCTTTAGAACCCACAGTTTCAGCTTCCACTTGTAACGTTGCTCTTGGAGTACTGTACTTTTGTTATCCCTTATTTCTCTAGATGGGTGTTTGAGCTTCAAGCCCTTGCCTTCCTTTTGTTTTTTCATAAGGACAGGTTGTCCATTTGTACTAATCTATTTTTTTAATGTCCAAAGGTGGTAAATGAGTAGTTGTTCCTTCATCAGTCTATTTACGCACTTTTTTTTCTGTTCTCTGCAATCTGCTGTTGAGAAGGTGCTGCATGTGTTGGATGTGCATAGACGTTTTGTAATCTGATCAGTTTTCCTTTCATCCTAGGTCCTTAGGATTGGCGGTCTCTAAGCAAACTATATTTCTTTGATTTCTAAAGTCATTTCTTTTTGCTCCTTTCTTGGTAAGAGCCTTCCTTCTGTTAAGGCTCATTCTATTAGAGCTGTGGCTTCTTCTGGTGCTTTTTTCAAGGATTTGGATACTATTCTTGAGGCAGCTGCTTGGACTTCCGTGCATACATTTACCAAGCACTAAAAGTTGGATGGAATTTCTAGAGCTGGTTTTTGTACGGCCATCCTTCATGGCTTCTTACAGAGCTTTGCTGGTTTTTCTTCCTGAGCTTTGACACACTCCCTGTTATAATGAATACTGCAACTGTGAAATGGAAGGGCATAGTACAGTTGTGTAAAATCTTACCATAACCGTAGATGTCCTCACTGTTGCATTATTCACTTCCTCCCTCTGCCCCAGGTCCATTTGTCTTCGGGATGTACTGATTACCTCTGTACTCCTTGGACTGGCATTCCTACTGGGGATCTCGTTCTGAGGGTGGTATGTCTGGATGTCACCTGTATGCCCTGCACTACGCAAGGGACATATAATGTATGATGTACAGCATACCTAAACTCACCTAAAGGGTTTGGTATACTGGCTGGATGTCGGTCTACCCTTGGTTTGGCAGGGGATCCCTATTGTAATGAATATTGCAAAAGTGAAGACTACTTCTACCGTTATGGTAAGATTTTACACAACTGTATTTTCTAGTGGGTTTTTTTTCAAGTTTTAAGGTTCTCTCTAAAATAACTACTACAAAGCAAAAATATTACAATAACGACAAAGGCGGCCACAGATCCAAAAAGTAGCACAAATTTAAAATCCTTAGCACTAACAAAGCCTTCTAAGAGTAGCAAACTGCACTTGAATCGCATCTTAAATGCACTGCAAAAACATAAGCAATCAAACAGTTATCCAATAACATTAAATTGCATACTTCCAATTGCAGTCATTATTAAGCCCAAAAGGCTCCAAAGTGTTTCATTTCAAAATAGTGTTTCCTTTCTTGCAAGTTTTTCTTTTGTATTTGTGCAATCTCCCAAATGCACCACTGCCTTTTCAAGAATACAACCCTTCAACTCATCCAGGTTGGATTGATGTAAAGTCATAAAATGATTACCCAAAGGATTCTCAATTTTATTTTTTATATTTCTGTTTCCTTGGAAACTTCTGTACGTCTCCCCAATATAAAATAAATTACAAGTACATTTTGGGATATAAATAATCTCTTCTGTACTGCATGAAAAATTGCCGTTCATCACCAACCTAGATTCATTTATGAATGGAAAAAAGTAACTATATACTTGCAAATAGAACATCTATTGGAAAGCATGAATCCTCTGGACAGCATTCTTACTAATAGACATCTGGTGGTGTAATTCCTACTAATACTGGCATCTGGTGGTGTAAAGCAGATGTTCTTCGTGTTTCACTGTTGCAGTCATTACATCTGGGTAATCTGCTGGCAGGTTGCCCTCATTCGGCCTGAATAACAAAGTCTTGGGTCCTGCGTCAGTTGCTGTCTCCTCTTCCATGATGTCAGGGGTATAAAACAGGCAGCCGACGCCATTTTCTTTAGTCTTTCTTGCCACGCGGTGCCCGAAGCAGAAGCAGTTCGCAAGTGCCGGTCAGCCAACTTCTGACATTTTCATTTTTGAGTTTCAGAACCAAAGTCTTCAACTAAAAGCCAAGTACCCTGTTGGGAAAACTTTCTTGCTCCATACCAATGTCAGTAAAAGTTAATAATTCATATAACATTTTCTTGAGGCACAACAATAAGAAGCTTGACCTTTTATTAAACACACTGAACTAAAGAACAAAAACAATAAAACATCCAGTAAGTGCTTTGACATTCTATAGAATGCTTCATCAGACTGTTAGCCATTTCTGTATTTAAATACCTTTGCTGTTACTTCATCAACCAATCTTTATTGTTCCCTACTTGATGACATCAATGCTTAATTGATTAAAAAATTAACTAAAAAATTGCTGGCTGAAATTCATGTTCAAAACCTCTGTGATTGTTAAAAACAAATATTTAATTTATAATGCTTCAACCTCATGCAGCTTAAAAACATATATACATATCTCAAACTGTATGTTCCACTATTGAAAAAAAAGTGCTTATGTATAAATGTATACTCTACAAATATAAAATATATCAAATATGTATGTTTATTAATAGATTTGTGAGCCATCCTGAAAAATGCTAGACTAATAACTTATAAGCAATGTTCATGCTTGTTGTCCCTTGCTATCAAGAATGGTTTCATGGAAACCCTGTCATTCAAACCAGATAGTCTATCTGCTTGTAGCCTCATGATCCACCTTGTCTCTTTGTTCAGTGTAGTTTCTATGATCACCTAGCCTACTGTTCTTGTATACAAACTCAATCACAGTAAATTTAAAAAATGTGTACTCCATTTATAACATGTCTAGCTAGGGCATTGCTGTCATCTTCCTTGTTTATAGCATAGACATGTTCTCTCTTTCTCGAAGGGTCCTATTTGTCTTTCCTACATAAAAATGGCTACATTTTGTGCAGACTGCTAGGTATATTCAATCCCATGACTTGCAGTCTGCATAAATTGAAAAATTGCAATGGGCACTCCTTGTGCTAATTCATACGCAAACTTAGTTGTGGCATATTGGGAATACACCTATATTGTACGTAGTACATATTATGAGACTAATATATTACTATATAAAAAGGTTTGTTGATTATTTAATATGGAAAGGTGATGAGCAGACACTGAGTTCATTCAATATATAAATGGCACCACAAATTTCCTGTCTTTCACAGGGAAATGGTCACTACACGAAATTGAATTTTTGGATGTCATACTACTGAAAGAAGGCAACACTGTACAAAGTTATTCAGAAAAGAATGTAGAAGAAATTCTTTGCTACATCGCACTAGTATGCACCCCTCACATATCTATCGCAATATAGTAAAGGGTCAAGCACTTGGGGTCTCTAGACTTACCACAGATGAGACTAGGTGTCATGGAACCATAGAGACCTTATCTAATGAATTCAAAGAGAGGGTATACATCAGAAGAAAGGAGGAGTTTGCATCAGGAAGAGGTTGTAGATAGAGTAAGTGGAAAACTCTACATATACAGAGATAGATCATCAAAATGAGAGAGCCTTGTTCAGGCCACAACAGCCAGTAATACCGTATACAAATAATATCAGGGAGATCTTCCACAGAAATTGGAATATTCTCACAATAGATGATGCACAGTGACTTGTGGGTGTTAAACCTAGATTTACTTACAAGAATACAAAATCACTCAAACGACTATTATGTTATGAGAAAAATAATAAATTGGTGTTAACATCTGACAGAAAAGGGACCTATGCTTGTAGGACATGTAACCAGTGCAGTTGCGTGTCTAATAGCAATAGTTTTGTCCTTCCTGGCCGTGGAAGACTGTATAATTTTTCAATTTATGCAGACTGCTAGTCACGGGATTTAATATACCTAGTGGTCTGCACAAAATGTAGACATTTTTATGTAGGAAAGACCAGTAGGACCCTTCGATAAAGAGAGAACATGTCTATGCTATAAACAAGGAAGATGACAGCAAATCCCTAGCTAGACATGTTATAAATGGAGTACACATGGTTTTAAATTTACTGTGATTGAGTTTGTATACAAGAACTTTAGGCTAGGTGATCATAGAAACTACACTGAACAAAGAGAGAAGGTGGATCATGAGGCTACAAGCAGATAGACTATCTGGTTTGAATTACAGGGTTTCCATGAAACCGTTATTGATAGCAAGGGACAACAAGCATTAACATTGTTTATAAGCTATTAATGTAGCGATGTTATGTGATCCTATCTCGCCTACATTCTGTACTGATGGCTCGGAGCCGATCCCTCTGCTCCGACTCGGCACGCTATGCTATAGAGCGAAGCCTCTTATTGGCTGAGCTATTTTCTATCCCAGGATGCACCGCCACTAATCCCCCAGATCTCGTTTGCCGCTTACAAGCTAGGATGTGGTCTCAAACTTGGCTGAGCTAAGTACTGTTTTCTTCAAAGTTTCCTGTCAGGAATTTTGTTCTTACCCAAAAAGCTGTTTTAACAGCTGTTGTTGTACGAGTGTGTTTGGTGCATTTTGTTGTGAAAAATTGTGTGTTTGATTAAGGGAAAGGTTTCCCGTTTAAGTTAGAGGGGCCTTCCCCTATTCTTCAACTAGTGTCCTTATTTTTCAAGGAGGTAAAGTACCTGTTTGAGTTAGAGGGTCTTGGCCCTCCTTTTCAGTATTTTTTTCCTGATATTGTATTGTCTCGTTAAAAAAAAAAAAAAGTTGGTTAAAAATTTTTTTGTATTGTGGTAAAATCTCTTTATTGAATAGATAGTGCTACTTTAACTTGTTTTTTTTAGTGTCTATTGATAGTCAGTATGTCAAAAGAACATAGACCCTCAGGGTTCAAAAAGTGCACGAGGTGCGGTTATAAAATGTCTATAACCGATGACCACTCCTCGTGCGTATATTGTTTAGGCGCCAAACACCTACAGGAGTCCTGTAGTGTGCGTCACGCCTTTTCTTCTAGAGTCCTCCAAGAGAGGAAGAATAAATTAATAGTAAAAGGGCTGATTAAACCCTCCTTCGAGGAGGCCTTATCTTCCTCTCCTACCAAGAAGAAAAAAGCGTCTGCTCCGACCAGTCCGTCGGAACCGACTACTAAGAAACCTAGGCAGGCTTCTCCATCGGCTCCACGGACTTTGGAGCCGAGGGCGGAACGTCTGCCTCGATGCCTCCAGTCTCGACTCCTCTGGTTTCGGAGCCGAGAACTGGGGCGTCGAGAGGTGGGTCACCTTCATCGGCTCCACTGATTTTGGAGCCGATGAGGGTTGCCGGCTCAGACTCTTCCCCTTCGGCGCTGAAGCCCTCCTCGGCACCGAGGGAAATTGTTTTGGGATCTCCCTCGGAACCGATATTGGTAGAGTCCATTCGGAGCCGGTCCCCCAGTCCTTTGGAGCCGATGGAGAAGTCGGTTTGGACCCGATCTGTTTCATCTAGATCCTCCAAGATGTCTGATTCGGACATTGACAGGGTGCTCCTAAGACTTTTCCATTCTCCTGTGTTCCAAAAGTTAGTTTCGGCTCCAGCCCATTCAGCTTTGGAGCCGATGGTCCACCCTGTAGTTATGGTTCCTCCAACAGCCTCGGCACCGTTGGAGCCGGTGCTGGTAGAGCCGATGGAGGTTTTTGGGTCGGGCCCGACCCTTACTCCAACCCCGGCTCTCGAGTCGGAGTTCGGTACGCGGACCTCCTCTGTCTGCCCCGGGGGCACGCTTCGGGACTGATGTTTTCGGTCCCAAGCCTTCCTCTCGGTGCGTCGGCTGCGGGGGTACCGTTTGCTGTCGTGGCCACGGAGGTGGGACCTGCCCAGGATTCTGGTGGTCCGGCCTTCAGGGCCATGAGGAGTGCATTAGCCAAATCTTCTTTGGCTACCTCCACGGTTTCTCCAGCACCTTCCCTGCATACGGAGACTGGGTCTTTGGCAGTCCCCCTGTCCTTAGACAGCGGAGCCCCGAGGCCTGAGGTCACCCCCACTGGGGGTACCCCCCCTCCTGGAGGTCCCTCTGAAGCTTCAGAGGAACCCCCAAGGAAAAGATCGTGCAAGAGGAAGCACGTTGACTCCCCCGATGAGTCTCATGTCAGACACTGATCTTGATGCAGAGGGGTCCCCTAAGTCATCCTCAGATGTCTCCTTTGCAGACATCCTGGAAGCCCTCAAACAACGAGGCGGCTGGCAATCCAAACCCCCGTCTGCTGACGAGTCGGTGTTCCTTAAGGCCTTTGGGGCTCAGCCCTCCGCCTCCTGGGTGTCTCCGCCCTTCAATGAGCTCCTAGATTTGATCTGTCGAAGGGCGTGGGAACACCCAGACTCTGTGGAACCGGTGCCTGCTCGCCCAAATAAGTTCCTGTCAGCACCCCCAGAAAAGGAGTTTGACGAAAGGTGTGGTTGTAGATGCCTTGGTGGTGGCATCTGCTACCCAGCAAGATGTAGCAGAGGCTTCGACGTCCGTCCATCCTCCTAATAAGGAGTTCTAGGAGCATGGATCGGTACGGTAAGTGCACCCCAAGTTCAGCGGCCTTTACTTTAAGGTCCCTGAACTATTTAACGCACTTCACCAGGTTTCAGAGGGATCTGATCAAGGAGCTTTCAGATACCCTCTTGGGTAAACCTACCTGAGCAGCTGGCCCAGACGGTTGGCTCTCAGTTGGCTACGCTGTCATCCATATCAAACTCGTCCATGAGGCTCATTTCTTATGCGGCCGAAGGGGCGAGTAGAGCGGCGGGTACAGGTATTGCTCTACGGAAGCAAGCCTGGCTCCGCCTGTGTCATTTGCGGAAGCCTTCAAGTCTTCCTTTGCCGACGCCCCCTTTGATGGGTCCTCTTTGTTTGGACCCAAGGTAAAGGACACATTGACCCGCTGCGAGCAAGAAGGTAAGACTGACTGCCGTAGGGGCACGATTTTCCACTCCCTTTCGGCCTTACCCCAAGGCTAAAAGAGGAGGGAAGATGTGGTTCTGTAGATCTCAGAAGTCTTATTCCTCACAGCAGGACGATCCCCCTTCTAGAGTTAGAGGAGGGGGAAACTCTTCTGGAAGACGCCGTCCTAGAGGCGGCAGAGGCCCCCGCAACACTGGAGACCATGAGTCCTTTCGTGGCTCTTCAGCCTTTCACAGTCCCTGAGGGATTGCCTGACTGTGCAGCTCCGGAGCCAGTCGGGGGTCGTTTTTCGAGGCACCTAAAAGCCTGGGAAGGTATCACTCAGGACCGATGGGTGCTTCGAATTATCGCCGGAGGTTACGCCATCCCCTTTTCTCACTCCCCACCTCAGTCCAAAAAAATCCCGGACCCGCCACCCAGTCAACGGGAAATTGCAGCCTTAGAAGTTTCAAAGCTGCTTCAAAAAGGAGTCATCCAACCGGTCCCCGCAGACCAGATCGGATTAGGGACTTACTCAAGATTCTTTTTGGTGCCAAAAGACCGGGGACTTGAGGCCCATTTTGGATCTCAGCATTCTAAATCGTTCAGTCAAAAAGTCCAAGTTCCGAATGGTCACCCTGCAATCCATTCTCCCACTGCTGGAGAAAGGTGTTTGGATGTGCTCCATAGATCTCAAGGACGCTTATTACCACATCATGGTACATCAAGCGTCCAGGAGACATCTGCGCTTCAGCCTAGGAGACAGTCATTTTCAGTTCCACGCGCTGCCCTTTGGTCTCACCACAGCCCCAGGGTGTTCACCAAATGTTTGGCGGTCGTGACTGCTCACCTGAGAAGTCTAGGATTCCAGGTGTTTCCGTATCTAGACGACTGGCTCCTAACTGCCACCTCCAAGCATCTACTATTGCAGAGCCTACAAGCCACAATATCACTGGGCACTTCCCTTGGAATCACCTTCAGTTGGCCAAAGTCTGTGTTGCTGCCATCTCAACGCATAAGATTCATCGGAGTAGAGATAGACTCAAACCGAATGCGGGTCTATCTACCTACAGAAAGGATACAAACCATACAGGCTCAAGTTCGAGCCTTACTTCCCAGATCCAAAGCCCCAGCCAGAATGGTCCTGCAGTTATTGGGATCGATGTCCGCCACGGTTGTTCTTGTTCCCCTAGCAAGGTTGCACATGAGAATTCTCCAGTGGCTTCTTTCAACACAGTGGTCCTTTCAGGATCTCCCTCTGTCACCTCATATGGATCACGGAAACCTGCAAACGGGACCTTCGCTGGTGGCTGGTGCCCTCCAATCTGGATCAGGGAAGACCCTTCGTTCCACCTCCTCCTATTGCCACTTTGACTACGGACGCCTCACAGATGGGGTGGGGGGGGGCGTTTTCTGGACAGGTCAGTCCAAGGCAAATGGCATTCGGAAGAGAACCTTCTTCATATCAACATCTTAGAAATGAGGGCGGTGTTCCTGTCCCTGCAAGCCCTTCACGATTACCTCCCTCAGGGCGTAATTGCCGTTCACTCCGACAACATGTCAGTAGTCTGGTACCTGAACAAGCAGGGAGGGACCAGATCATACCCCCTTTGCAGAGAGGCCATGAGAGTTTGGGAATGGGCAGTGTCGACCAAACGATTTCTAGTGGCGACTCATATCCCTGGCAAGTCCAATGTGATAGCCGACAGACTGAGCAGAACTATCCTCTCTCCACACGAGTGGTCTCTGAACAATACTGTTGCAACTCAGATTTTCAGCAAGTGGGGAATTCCTTGTTGCGACCTCTTCGCAACCCCGCTGAATGCGAAGTGCAAAAAGTTCTTCTCCCTCTCTCCGGCTCCGGGGCAGAGCCCTATGGATGCTCTAGTCCATCCTTGGCCCACCGGCTTGCTATACGCTTTTCCCCCAGTTCCCCTCCTTCCCAGAGTGATCCAAAAGGCGTCTCACTTGGGGAGCAAAATGATCTTAGTTGCCCCTTACTGGCCTCGTCAGGTATGGTTCCCCTATCTTCGGAAATACGCACTGGACGGTCCATGGTTTCTGAATCAGATCCCAGACCTATTGGTTCATCAGTCGGGACTGCTCCACCAGTCCCTCCACACCTTGAAATTAACAGCTTGGCTCCTCCTCTTCTGACTATAGTCAGGAATCATACCTTAGACCCGGAGGTTGTACACATCTTATCTTCGGCCCATAAGTCTGCCACTAAGAAATTGTATTCTAGCAAATGGAAGAGATTTGCTATTTGGGCTCAACTCCGGGGTCTGGATCCCATCACTATTCCGTGCACGGAAGTCCTGAAATTTCTAACTTCCCTATTCAATCAAGGTTCTTCAGTCTCTACCATCAAGGTTCAATTGGCAGCTATTTCCAATTTTCACGAATCTATAAACCCACCTTTAATGAGCAACAGATTGTGTAAGACCTTCATGAAAGGTGCTGTGCCTTTACGACCTCCGATTTCTCATCCTGCTCCTCCATGGGATCTCGATGTGGTGTTGCGTGCCTTAACTTCCTCCCCCTTCGAACCGGCAGCAACATGTGATTTGAAATTTCTATCGTTGAAAACTGCCTTTCTGGTTGCGATTACTTCTGCCAGAAGGGTTTCAGAGCTTCAAGCTTTGTCTGTAAAACCTCCGTACCTGTTTTTTCACAAGGATAGAGTATCTCTCAGGCCAAATCCATCCTTTGTCCCTAAGGTTTGTTCCAGTTTTTGTCTACAACAGTCATTAGAACTTCCAGTTTTCTTTCCAAAGTACTCAAAGCGGAATACATATTCCACACATTAGATGTCCACAGGCAATTGCGTTTTTATTTAGATAGGACCAAACAAGGAAAACAGATCAATTGTTTGTATCCTTTTCGGATAATAAATTGGGCAGAGCCGTCACAAAGGTCACTATTGCCAAATGGATCGGAGACTGTATTAGTCAAGCTTATTCCTCTTCTAATAAAGAGCTTACGACCTCTGTCAAAGCTCACTCTACAAGAGCTATGGCTACTTCTATAGCATTCCATTCTAAGCTTGCCATTAGTGACATTTGTGCTGCGGCTACGTGGTCTTCCCCGCAAACTTTAATTTCTCACTACAAATTGGATGTGGCATCTCGGGGGCGAGCTTCATTTGGTTCCACAGTGCTCAGGAGTGTTTTCCAGTGAGCCACCCAGGATTTAGGTGCTAGGGGCGCTGTCCCATCAGTACAGAATGTAGGCGAGATAGGATCACATAACATCTTTTAGTTATGTACTTACCATAACTTTAGATGTTTGGGATCCATCTCGCCTACATTCCCAATAACCCACCCTCCTTCCCCCTTCCTTGGAGATCAGAAGAGATCAGACGGTCCGAATCCTGTTTCATCTTGAAACATCTGGCAATGTTATATAAACAAGTATGTATGTATGCATGAATGCGGACAAACAAGATCTGGGGGATTAGTGGTGGTGCATCCTGGGATAGAAAATAGCTCAGCCAATAAGAGGCTTCGCTCTATAGCATAGCGTGCCGAGTCTGAGCCGAGGGATCGGCTCCGAGCCATCAGTACAGAATGTAGGCGAGATGGATCCCAAACATCTAAAGTTATGGTAAGTACATAACTAAAAGATTTTCAGGATGGCTCACAAATCTAATAAACAACGTAATATATTTGATATATATTTTATATTTTTATAGTATACATTTATACATAAGCACATGTTTTTTTTAAATAGTGGAACATAGTTTGAGATATGTATATGTTTTTAAGCTGCATGAGGTTGAAGCATCCATTATAAATTAAATATTTGTTTTTAATATAAAGAATCAGAGGTTTTGAACATGAAGTTCAGCCAGCAATTTTTTAGTTAATTTTTTAATCAATTAAACACTGATGCCATCAAGTAAGGAACAATAATGATTGGTTGAAGTAACAGCAAAGGTATTTAAATATAGAAATGGCTTAGCTTTTTTAACAATCTGCTGAAGCATTAGAGAGTGTGAAAGCGCTTACTGGATGTTTTATTGTTTTTGTTTAGTTCAGTGTTTAATAAAAGGTCAAGCTTCTTGTCGTGTTATGCCTCAAGAAAATATTTGGATTTTAAAACTACATTTTGCTCGAGGCACTTTACCCTTTGTGGTTGATTCGTTTTGCTTAAAAGTTAATAATTGCATTACTTGTGGGAAGCAAATACCTCATAAGGATTTCCATTTGTACTGTATTCCTTGCCTAGGCCCAGATCATAACGTGCCTTGCTGTCGGTTTTGTGCTAGATTCAACCAACGCACTATTAAGCGTCAGTATATCTTTGCTTCAAAACATTTTGGAAACAGATTTAACTACCCTGAAATGTCTGATAGTAATTAGACTACCAGAGTTCACAAAAACCACAAAGAAAAGGAAAGAGACTGTCGAGGTCCAAAACCGACAAAGCTTCTCCTAAGCCAGTCGCCAGTACTCAGGTGCTTTTGCAACCCCTGATACCCTCTACTTTCAAGTCGCAGGCCTCTACTGAGACCCATGTGGAGTCCGACATGCCGCGAGATTCTCAAAGTATTGAACCCGCAGATGTCTCTCCCTCTGGGTCCGGAGCCACTGAGCAGGCACCGGCTTCTGAGGGTGTTTTCAGGCCTCAGCATTTCTATATAAAACTGATGCCAGCTTCAAAAACAGACAAAAGCAACTCCTAAGGCCAAAAAAAGACGCATGTGCCATGTGCTCAGGCCTCTATGCCCAAGAAACAGATCAAAATGGCTGAAGACTTAATTGCCTTGATCAGGGATTACCAACCCCCCCCCCCCCGATAAGAGGCCTAGGCAAGACACTGATTATGAATCTTCAGGTCAGGTTTCTATTTCTTCGGATTCCTTTTCTGATCAGGATTTTTCTATACCACCCTATGAGGATTCAGATGCAGAGGAATCCATTCCATATGCATCTCCTCCTGAAGATTATTCTTTTGGTGAAACCTTGCATACTTTGAGGGAACATTTTCATTGGGAGAGTCAAGATTTCTCAATCAAAAAAGATGCTTAGGGATTTCCTTCTCCCTCAGCATAGGCCTTTGGCCATACCTCCTATTTTAGACATTGTTGGTGATGTGTTTTTGGAATCGAGCATGGCTCCAGATTCCCTGCCTCCGGCTCCTAGCAAGCCAGACAGATATTACAGGGTTCCTGACGGCCACAAATTTTTATTCAAAAATCCTGCTGCTGATCCTGAAACTATCTCACAGGGTCCCAAAGGTGTGAAGGCCTCAACAGCTAAGAATCCTACCCCCTCTGATGGAGATTCCAGGGTGCTGGATAGATGGGGAAAGGTTTATACGTCTGCAACTTTGGCAATTAGGGCCTTAAACTGCCAGTTTCATATGCTTAAATATCAACAGCATGTTATGGGATTATTGAAACAGAAAATGATGTCTGAATGTGTGGAAAATAAAGAATTACAGGAATTATTGCATGCAGCAGAACAGGTTGGAAAGCATACTTTGCAATGTGGTTTTGATTCCTTAGAGGCCTCCTGCAGGGCAGCAGTTACTGGATCAGTGATTAGAAGGCATGCCTGGCTCAAAGAGCAAAATCTGCCTGATCATGTTAAAGCTAAATTGTTGGATGCACCTTTACAGCATGATTCTCTGGTAATAGGGCAGAAGAGGTTTTAAAGAAAATGGAAGACAAAGCTAAGTCTATGCACAGTCCGCTCCAAACTCTGAACCTGGCAGCATGGCTGATCATGTAATTATTCAAACACCACCTCTCAGTAAATCTGTGATGGATGTCATTTTGGAAGCCAGAAGGCCTAGTACTAGAAAATCTTATGCTGATAAATGGAAGATTCTGTGCTTGGAACCAAGCACAAGGGACTGACACAGCAAAGCCAGATATTCCTCAGATTTTACAATACTTTACTGAGATGCTTGACAAGGGCCTATCTTTTTCATCTATAAAAATCCATGCCTCTACCATCTCGGCTCATTACAACACAGAGCCCTCCCATCTTATCTCATCCTCTGCTTAAACAGCATCTTAAGAGGGGCCAAAAATTTAAGGCCTCCCAGAAGATCACCAACTCCTGCATGGGACCTCAATTTTGTGCTGGAAAAGCTCGCTCTGCCTCATTTGAACCAGCAGCTACTGCAGATATAAAGTTTTTATCTTGGAAAACAGCTTTCCTTCTGACAATCACTTCAACAAGAAGGGTTTCAGAACTACAGGCCCTCATGGCTGTGGAGCCTTTTATTATATTTTACCCAGACAGGGTGTCCCTCAGGACCAATCCTTCCTTTATGCCTAAGGTGGTATCCAGTGTGGCCATTCACCTGCCAACTTTCTACCCAAATCCACAGACCAAGGGGGAATGGATTCTTCATTCCTTGGACATACACAGACAACTAAGATTCTACTTAAACAGGACCGAATCTCTTAGTCTGAGCAGCTACTGGTGGCATTTGCTGCAGGATCAGAGGGAAAGGCTATTTCAAAGTGGATAAGCCACTGCATTAATTTCTGCTGTTTGCATCATGATAAACTGGTGCCCAAGGGAATCGGGTCACATTCCACCAGGGCTGCATCTACCTCAGCAGCTTTCCTCAGAGGGATACCAACCAAAGACATTCTAGAAGTTGCTACTTGGAGCTCTGTTCTTACTTTTACAAAGCATTATCATTTGCCTCTCTTCTCCAAGTCCAGGGCAGGCTTTGCCACTGCAGTTCTGCAGGGCCTTATAGCTGCTCCTAATGCTATTTAGTTCCAGCCTCTCATCCATAGCTTTGGGATTCCGCCCAAATGTAATGACTGCAACAGTGAAACACGAAGAGCATAGTACAGTTGTGTACACTTAACCATAAGTGTAGATGTTAGAGTGTATTCACTGTTGCAGTCCGGGTTACCCACCCGCCATCTCCCTTTATTCTGGAGCTTCTCTTTCCTTCACTATATTCTACAGCCTTTGTGGTGTATTTGCTTTTAGATGAAGGTAAAGTTTGTTACAATTGCATGTATTTATATAGTTTTATATATTTTTGCTCCCCATTTGGGGGGCACCTGACATCTGGGTCAAGAAAAACTAAAGAAAATCTAAAGAAAATGGTGTCTGCTGCCTGTTTTATACCCCTGATGACCTGACGTCATGGAAGAGGAGACAGCAACCAACGCAGGACCCAAGACTTTGTTATTCAGGCCGACTGAGGGCAACCTGCTAGCAGATTACCCAAATGTAATGACTGCAACAGTGAATACACTCAAACATCTACATTTATGGTAAGTATACACAACTGTACTTTATGCACAATCATATCAGACGAATTTCCAGTGGTCTTATAGGAAATATAATTAGATAACACGTGCTAGATCTTTATCATTTAATACCATAGGCCAAAACTCTTATTTTCTAACTCTTCAGTTATTAAATGTAGTTACAAAATAAACTTCTCTTTATTCTGAAAATTATTTCTTATTTTTTTCCAACACCAAATCCCCATCTCTGAAAATATTACTACCACTAAATCTTTTATTTTAATATCTCATTTCCGTTATCTTAAATTTTGCCGTTACTTCATTTGCATCATAACCTTTGCTAATAAACATTTTCAGCTTCTAATACAAGTCGCAACCTGCACTACATAACCTATTTATTCTCAAAAATCCGTTGTACGGTAGTACATAGATTAGATGTGGGTATCTATTACCATATAAAAATTAGGATGTTGTTCGTCTCACATTGCTGCAGTCATAACCTGTGGGTAGTCCGCTGTCCTCGGTTGGCCCGAATACCAGAGAGTTAGGCTGGCGTCGGTCATGGTCTCCCAGAGCTGACGTCAGTACGCAGTAGTACTTAAGCGCATGACCGACGCCATATCCTCAGTCTTTCTTGCCGCGTGGTCCGAAGCAGAAGCAGCGTTTGCAAGTGCCGTTCGGCGTTCTGAAATTTTCAATTATCATGTTTCAGACCGAAGACCAAGTTGGGCTGAGTACCCCGTTGGGGAAAATTTTTGTTTTTTCTTGCCTCAGTTTATCCGGATGTCAGAAAAAGTTAATTGTATTTCTTGTGGGAAACAGATACCTCATAGGGACTATCATTCTCTCTGTATCCCTTGCTTGGGGCCTGAACACGACGTAGTCGGGTGTCGCTTTTGCGCTAGATTTAATAAGCGCACCATTAAACGAAGATTAGACTGTGCCAGGCTTGTTTTCGGTAAGCGGTGTAATTATAACATGCCGTCTGATCCTCCGACGCCCACTACCGCTAAAAAACGTAAAGATAAATCTTTAAGGTCTAAACCGGATGAGTCTGTTGAGGACACCGGTTCTATGGAACCTTCGGTTGAATCTGTGGATCCGGCCGAGGTCTCTGCTGAATCCCAGGGGGAACCTTTACTTTTACAGGAGTTGGCCTCTCAGGAGTTAGGCCAGGCCGAGGGTGCCTCTCAGGTTTCTGTAGTTCCATCCTTACAAAAGGTTATTAGGCCTTCTACCTCCGTGGCTAAAGGCCATGCTAAGGCAAGACCTGGTCTTACTGGTACTGGCCATAGCCCTAGTTCTTCAGCTTCTGTTCCTAAAAAACATATGTTGAAAATGGCAGAGGATTTGATTACTTTGATCAGGGGTTCTATGCCCCCCCCCCCAGAGAAGAGGACTAGGGTGGAGACAGATTTAGAGGGAATGGAGCATTCTTCAGACTTCTCTGAGTCTTCAGCTGAGGATATTCAGGATTTCCCTCCCTATTCAGATTCGGATGCAGAGGATTCCTGTCCTTCTGCTTCTCCTCCAGAGGATTTTTCCTTTTCTGAAACTTTACATTCCATGAGGGAACATTTCAAGTGGGAAGGTCAGGATTTTTCAGATTCTCGAAAAAGGCTTAGGGAATTTTTGTTTTTGCCACAACATAGGCCCTTGGCTATTCCCCCTGTCTTAGATGTAGTTCAGGATGTTTTTTCAGAAGCTTCTCTTAATCCTGATTCTTTACCTCCTGCTCCTGTCAAGCCTGACAGATATTACAGAGTTCCAGAAGCACATAAATATTTGTATAAGAGTCCTAGAGCTGACCCGGAAACTATTATTCAAGGGCCAAAGGGTGTCAGGGCTTCTGTGGTTAAGAATCCAGTTCCTTTGGATAAAGATTCTAGAGCATTGGATAGGTGGGGGAAAAAAGTGTACACCTCTTCTACGTTGGCTATGAGGGCTTTAAATTGCCAGTTTCATATGCTGAAGTATCAGAATTTTTTGTTAGGCCAATTGAAATCTAAGGTGGATGCTTTATCCGAGGGTATAGAGTGTAAGGAATTGCAGGAGTTGGTTCATGCATCGGATCAGGTTGGGAAACATTCTCTACAGTGTGGTTTCGATGCCCTTCAGGCTTCATCCAGGGTGGCTGCTACTGGTTCAGTTATTCGTAGACATGCCTGGCTTAAGGATCAAAATTTATCAGAGCATGTTAAAGCTCGGATTTTGGATGCTCCTCTGCAATCAGAAGTTCTTTTTGGTTCTCCTGTGGAGTCAGTTTTGAAAAAGATGGAAGATAAGGCTAAGTCTATGCAGACAGTCAAGGAATTTTTGCAGGTGCAGCCCCCTAAGTTTAGCAGGAATTGGCCTGCTAGAGGATGGTCCTACCCTACTTCAGATTATCAGTCTAAAGGCAGGTCTAGACGCGGTAGAGGCAGGGCTCACGCTCAGGGTTCTTTCAGACCTAGGACTTGGAGTTCTGCACAGTCTTCTGGTGAGGGCAGGGGTCAGCCTTTTCGTAAACAGACCCAATGACCTGTATTTTCAGCTGCCAGATCCTTCTTGTCTGGCAGCTCCTCTAGGAGGAAAGTTGGCTCTTTTCAAACAAAACTGGCATTTGGTCACCCAGGACAAATGGGTGTTGGAAATAATAAATCGAGGTTACAAGTTTTATTTTCACACTTTTCCTCCTTTCAAAGGCATGCCGGATGTGCCTCCACAGCAAAGGCTGGAGGCTCAGAAGCAAATTTCCTTGCTTATTCAGATGGGGGCCATCCAGGTGGTACCTCCGTCAGAAGTAGGCCTAGGGTTTTACTCCCATCTATTCCTAGTGCCAAAGAAAGGAAACACTTGTTGGCCAATTCTGGATTTGTCCATTCTCAATACCTACCTAGACATTCCAAAGCTCAAGATGTTAACATTACAACAACTTCTACCTATGCTAGGCAAAGATCATTGGATGGTAACCCTGGATCTCAGAGGCCTATCTTCACATTCCCATCAGGCCCAGCTGCAGGAGATTCCTGCGATTTCGGGCTGGTACTTCTCATTATCAGTTCTCTGCATTGCCCTTTGGTTTATCTACTGTGCCCAGGGTGTTCACAAAAGTTCTGGCTCCTGTAATAGCTTTCTTCAGACAAAGGGGAATTCAAATTTATCCTTATCTGGACGATTGCCTGATTCTTGCTCAAGACAAAGACAAGTTACTTCAACATCTACAGTATGTAATGGCAGTTTTAAGGTGCCTAGGGTATTCTGTGAACGAAATAAAGTCCAGTCTAGTACCCTCTCAGGACATGTGCTTTCTGGGTGTGAGACTGAATACAGCTTTTCAGATGGCTTTTGTGACCCCGGACAAACAAAGAACTCTTCACCTATATTTCCAGCAGTTATCAGTACAGTCCAGGCTGACTGCAAGGACAGTCCTTCAAGCCTTGGGGTTCATGGCATCTTGCATTCTAGTACTTCCCAATGCCAAACTGCATATGAGGAAGCTACAATGGTATCTCAAAAGTGTATGGACTCAACACTGCCACGATTTGGACACTGTCATTCGGATAATACCTTGCATCCAGAAGGAATTCTTGTGGTGGGCTCAGGAATGTCACCTAAACAAGGGACACTCTGTGACCTGACCAGAGGCGAGTCAGATTGTAACAACGGATGCCTCAGACTTGGCTTGGGGAGCACACTTCAATGGGAAATGGATTCAAGACACGTGGCCTCCCAGACTACTACATTTGCATATCAACATGAAGGAGATGTTAGCAGTCCAATTTGCCCTGATGGCCTTCAAGGACCTACTTCAACCAGGACAGGTGTTGATTCAAACAGACAACACAACTGTCATGTGGTACATCAACAAGCAGGGGGGAACCCATTCTTACCCTCTTTGCAGGCAAGCAATGATATTGTGGGAGACTGCTCTGAGTTTGCACATCAATCTTCAAGCACGGTTTCTGCCAGGAGCACAGAACTCCCTAGCAGATGTTTTGAGCAGACAAATTGTGGATCCTCACGAGTGGAAATTGGATCCTCACGTATTCCAACAGTTGACAGTGGCTTGGGGAACTCCAGACATAGATCTGTTCGCTTCTCCACTAAATTTCCAACTGCCAAAATTTTGCACAAAGATGTTTCACCCAAAAGCTTGGAAAGTGGATGCTCTATCTTTTAGTTGGAACAACCTTCACGTCTATGCTTTCCCTCCCCTGCCTCTCCTTCCCAAGGTACTCTTGAAAGTCAGGCGGGACAAGCCTTGCATGATTTTAATAGCACCAGATTGGCCACGTCAGCACTGGTATCCTCTGCTGAGGAGTTTAGTTCAGGAGCCTCCTTGGCCTTTGCCACAGATTCCTCACTTGTTGTCCCAGTCAAGCAATCATTTTCTCAATGTCAGGGTACAGTCCCTGCATCTAACAGCCTGGCGTATTCTGTTTTAGAGCCTGGGGGGTCACAGCTTCCTCAACAGGTTTTAAATGTCATTTTGGAAGCCAGGCGGCCTAGTACTAGAAAAGTTTATGCTGATAAATGGAGGAGATTTTTTCTTTGGAGCACAGCAAAGAGCTTTGATGTCTC
The DNA here is from genome assembly GCF_019279795.1 of Protopterus annectens. Taxonomy (NCBI): domain Eukaryota; kingdom Metazoa; phylum Chordata; order Ceratodontiformes; family Protopteridae; genus Protopterus; species Protopterus annectens. The sequence goes on from NC_056741.1 coordinate 1,973,845,544, forward strand.
AGTGCCTAATTTGAGTTTTACTCTACAGTACCTTACTGAATTACTGGACAAGGGTTTGTCTTTTTCCTCTGTGAAAGTTCATGCTGCAGCCATTTCTGCTCACTATGATTGTGACCCTCCTTTATTTTCTCACCCTTTGTTTAAGCAATTTCTTAGAGGGGCGAAAAATATAAGACCCCCACATAGAGCTCCTACTCCTTCCTGGGATCTCAATTTTGTGTTGGAGAAGCTTACTTTACCTCCTTTTGAACCTGCAGCTACGTCTGAGTTGAAGTTTTTGTCTTTGAAGACTGCTTTTTTGTTGGCCATTACTTCTGCTAGGAGGGTATCTGAATTGCAGGCACTCATGGCAGTTGAACCCTTCCTGATTTTCCATAAGGATAGGGTGTCTTTGCATACTAACCCTACTTTTATGCCTAAAGTGATTTCTAATGTGGCCTTAAACCAGTCTATTCATTTTCCTACTTTTTATGCTGATCCCCAAAATAAGGGGGGAAAAGTATTGCATTCTTTGGATATTCACAGGCAGTTACGCTATTATTTGAGCAGAACTAAAGAGTTCAGGCAGACTCAACAGTTATTTATTTCTTTTGCTTTGGGTTCACAAGGGAAAGCTGTTTCAAAGCAAACTATTTCTAAGTGGATTGGCCATTGTATTGCTTTTTGTTATTCTCATCATGGGAAGGATGTTCCTGCTGGGATCAGACCTCATTCCACTAGGGCTACTGCCACATCTACTGCCTTTTTGAGGGGGGTAGCTACTAAGGATATTTTGGAGGCAGCTACTTTATAGTTCAGTGCACACTTTTACTAAGCATTACCATCTCCCTCTTTATTCCAAGTCTAGGGCTGGGTTTGCCACTGCAGTTTTACAGGGCATGTTAGCAGCTCCTAATGCTTTTTAGTTTGCCAGCCTCCCTTTACCTTTGCTTTGGGATTCTACCCACAGGTTATGACTGCAGCAATGTGAGACGAAGAACATAGTACAGTTTTGTACCTACCATAAATGTAGAAGTTCGAGGATCCACATTGCTGCAGTCCAATTTTCCCTCCCTCCTTCCCCTCTATAGTTTGGGGTTGTTGTGTTTCTTTTGGGTATTTACTATTCTGGCTATGGCCTTTCCTTTTTAGGCCTTCTGACATCTGGGGCAAGAAAGACTGAGGATATGGCGTCGGTCATGCGCTTAAGTACTACTGCGTACTGACATCAGCTCTGGGCGACCATGACCGACGCCAGCCTAACTCTTTGGTATTCGGGCCGACCAAGGACAGTGGACTACCCACAGGTTATGACTGCAGCATGTACTTTTCTTTGATCAAATTTTCTATGAATGCTGGTTACAGAACACTTAATGTCCAAAAAGTTTGCCTGCGAGCCCAGTTGTATGCCATCAAATTGAAAACCCATGTTAGCCTGAAGATCATTTATAAACAGCTGGGCATCCATTTCCTTCCCATCACATAAAATCAAATTGTCCATAAATCTAAAGTATAAGACTACCTACAATTTATCGAAAGCATGTATAATCCATTTTAAACTTGGCTATTACCAAGTTGAATATACATGAGAGCAAAAGCTGCCTCCATCTCTGCCCCATGCAGCTGGTGAAGAACTTCCCCATTAAACTTAATGCTTTTTTTTTTTTTTTTATCTTTTTAAGACAAAAGGAAACCAATTCAATTAAGAAATGACAGAAGTGATTTACCTAAAAAGTCAAATAAGGCTTGTATTTCTACAGTATGTTTTATATTTGTATAGACTTTTCACATCCATACAGAGCCAATACATTGTACTTTTCCATGTTAGGCCTTTAATTTTACGTAAAAATCTTGACCGTCTCTAATACAAGATAGGATATAACATATTTTTTCAAATATTCATGCAACAAAGTACAAATATTTTTCAAAAAAATACTTCTCTGCTGAAACTGTCAGTCTTCCACTCAAATTCTGAACACCTTTGTGCGTTTAGTAAAATACTGCTATATTACTATTTTCAATACTAAGCTTTTCTTAGTTACTGGAGGCAAAGTAACCCAACTGTAGGCTTTTCTTGAGCAAATTTTGGTATTCATTGACAAGACTCCTGCTACTTAATATCACATTTCTCGTATAATACATTATCAAGATGTGTATAACACATCGGGATATTGAGTACAATACATAATTACAATTTGATTCCCTTTGTCCGACTGCTTCACCATCTATCTTCACAAAATGCAGAAAAAGCCAACCACTGTTCTTTATTCACATTAGTTTTTTTTTTTTTACACATTCATGATATAATTGCTCAACTTGAAAATTCAAAGTGGAAATATAGCCTTGTATATTATTATTCACAAAAGGAGGAATAACAATTAGTAACATGAATTGTACTAGTGTCCAAATTACTATAAGCATTAACATCACATTCATTCAAATTATCCTGTGATGAATAACAAGAATAAAAAGAATCATTCAAACTTTCGAGTGTAATTGGTTCCCCATTATCCCATTTGTTAAAATCAATCAAGTGCAGCTTTCTGCTTAATTGAAGTACTTCACTCTTCAACACATGCAATCTAGGCAGTGTTGTAGGGATACATTAAGTCCTAAATTAAGTACCAACAACACAATGTCAGAGACATCACAATTGGACAGATTTAATACCAAAGAGTCGCTCAAAAAGTCACACCTGTTAATTCCATCATGTTTTTTATTATATTGTCCCTTAGTTTCTTCCCTGATTTTTATAATGTCCCCAGTCACTGCAACCTCTTTTTTCGCCCTGAAATTTTGTGCTGGTGTCATTTTGAAAATGGCTGTTTAAATCTGCTGGATTTTGTGTTGCGGCAGAGCTGGAAAATGTTCATTCTCGCTGTCTGCCTCCATATTGGTTTCCGCATCATGCAAAGTTGCAAAGGAGACTGAAGTGGAGGCGAAAGCATTATAAATTTTTCACCTCATGTGAAGAGGATGACATATTGGCTTTGCATTTACATAGAAACAGTGTCCGAGCTATAATCATTATCTGTTTATTATTTTTCTGCTCAACTAGTTCTTGTTCCAGCTCAATCAATTTTGCATTAGTATCCCACAACAATTAATCTAATTTTGCTGTGGATAAATGTTGTTGTAGCTCAGCACTCACCAACATTGCTTCCTCCTTAAGCTGCCGTTGTTTAAGGTAGCCACTCAATCCGGATCCAAACCCATTCTGAAGAACACGGGTGAGCAGCCTCAATCCACCTTTTATGAAAAATAACATCAGGATTGCCTTTGTTAAAAGGTGTGGTGGGCGTTTTGAATGCTCTCAAACCTCTGGGAGAAATATTAAGCTCAACATAGCATTTAAGGCCCAAAATGTTCATGTGGGTACTGATTTCCTTGCATAACAAATTCTCCAGCTTCTTCAAATCGCACTTCAGCAGGTAAGAAAACTATACCTAAAGAACCCCCAACTTGAAAAGGATTGGTGAAACAATTTAGTTCACCCACATAATGATCCCACACATTAGTAGAAGCTGAAGCACCCACGTTAATATTACCATTGGTGACATTTGTAACAGTAGCATCCATAGTTCTCGAGCCCCTGTCATTAAGCTGAAGAACATACTATTCTATCGACAGCGGAGTGTCCTCAGTCAAATCATCTCTAAACAATCAAGGAATATTATTGACAGGGTCTGTGGCCATAAATACCAAAAATAACTAATACAAAGCAAAAAATATTGCAATAATGACAAGGCCATAGATCCAAAAAGTAGCACAAATTTAATAAAAGCCTTAACGCTTCGGCTAACAAAGCCTTCCAAGAGTAAAAAACTGCACTTGAAATCCCATCTTAAATGCACTGCAAAAGCATACAAGCAGTCAATTATCCAGTAACATTAAATTACATACTTCCAATTACATTCTTTATTAAGCCCAAAAGGCTCCAAAGTGTTGTATTTCAAAATAAAAAGTTCTTCCTCTCTTAAAAGTAGAGCTGGTTTTGCTAGGGCCATCCTTCATGGCTTCTTAGAGAGCTCTGTTGGTTCTTCTGAGCTTTGACACTCCCTGTTATAATGACTAGTGCAACTGTGAAATGGAAGGAACGTAGTACAGTTGTGTAAAATCTTACTATAATGGTAGATGTCCTTCTCGCTGTTGCATTATTCACTTCCTCCCTCCACCCCCAGGTCCATTTCTCTTCAGGATGTATGGATTACCTCTATACTACTTGGCTCTATATTCCTACTTGGGGATCTTGTTCTGAGGGTGGTATGTCTGGACATCACCTTTATGGCCTGCAGTACGAGAGGAACATATAATGGAAGGTGTACTGCATACCTTAAAGCAACCTAAAGGCTTTGGTATACTGGCTGGATGTTGGGCCGCCCTTGGCTTGGCGGGGGATCCCTGTTGTAATGAATACTGCAACAGTGAAGAGGGGGACATCTACCATTATGGTAAGATTTTACACAACTGTATTTTCTAGTGTTTTTTTTTTCACGTTTTAAGGTTTTCCCTACTCTGTACTTTTCTGACTTTTTTTGTGCATTTCTGTATGTGTGGTACAGTGGGTTTCCTCTCACATGGCAGAGAAGACTGGATTTCAGAAGTGCTCAGTATGTGGTTACAAGTTGCCCCCGCAGGACTCCCCAGAACACTGTGTGCGCGCTGTCTGGGTACAGCTCACCTAGATCAAGACTTGAGGCCTGTGCTTCCTTTAGTGTGTGAGGGTTGGTGTGTTGAGGGTCTTGGCAGCTAGACTGGTTAAGTCTGGGCTAAAATGACTTCTTCCTACTTCTACTGTTTCAGTGTTGTCATCTTCTGTTACTGTTTCTCCAGTTAAAAGGAACCCAGAGAATGCAAAGATGGAAAAACCTAAGGATAAAATAGGAAGTCAGAAGAAAATTAAGAAGAAAAAAAAAAGATCTTGGAAGAGGTATGCTGAATTTTCAGTTTTGGACAAGCCAGTATAGTAGACCTCTAGGCCTTTTGTTTTCATGGCTTATCTTTAAACTGGCTCCAGCACAGACCTGATCCTAATCCCATGCTGCTTTGGCACTGCCATTTTGAGCTGCATTGGTCTTGACTCTCGAAATTGTGTAGTCCTTTCTTTGGTGCAGATGCGGCCTCATACACAGCTCGCTAACCCTTGTTGACCACCCCTTAGCATTCACTGTCTCAACTCCCATCTTCATCACTTAGGCCTCAAGATTTGTAGCTGATAAGTGTTAATCTCTGATCAGAGGAGATCCTTTCCTAGTCATCTGGGATTGGCATCTGTGCTAAAGGATATGAAGAGGATCTTGTCCCACTAGGGGATAGGGGAGTTGCTTCCCCATGTTGGATCCAGCCTGATCATCCAGTCAACCCTCTACCTTGTGTCCCATCATGTACAAGGACAGCCTGCACCTTTTGGCCTCTAGCAGTCCCAGAGCCACTTCCCTAAAGTTTCATTACCTCCTGCAGAGGAAGAGTACAAGAAACTCTGGTGCAAGAGACATCTCGACTTCCCCTCAGGAATTGCTAACAGAGGATATTGACCTTGAGGGAAACATTCTCCACCATCTCCCAGTGATTACGTCTTTCTTTGACCCCCCCCCCCGGAATTGATAGGGGAGGTAGGCCGTCTGAAGCCCCTTCCCCTGAGGAGTCTATTTTTCTTGAAGCCTTTGGTGCAGATCTGTTCATCCTGGGTGGTGTCCCTTTCAGATGCACTTGTCGATTTTAGTTTCTACAAAGGCATGGAAAGACCTGAATATGGTGGAGCCCATCCCCAGCAAAGGCAGGGTCCTAGTTCTACCCAGTGATAGGGCACATTGAAGCAAGAGGCCTGGTGTTGATGCCACTGTAGTACCTCCAGACAACCAAGAATTGTGTGGACATCCTCCAAATAGTCTAGAGCATTCTAGAGCACTGGACATATTCAGGAAGTGCACATATGTTTTAGCCACTTTTCCCCTTTGTGCACTGAACTGCTTGATGCACCTGACCAGACTACAGAGAGATTTTGATTGAGGCCACCAAGTCTTTTGCAACTCTGATGGCAGCTAAGACTTGCAAGTCCATGGAGGCTCAGTTGGCTACCATGTTGTTAAACTTGAGCTTTCAATCCAGCACAGCTGATGGTATGGCTAGGATAATAGACACCAGCATCGCAGTTCACCATCATGCTGGAATGTGCCTCTGCTTTACAGCATCCTTTGTGTATGTTTCATTTGATGATTCCACTCTTAGACTTGAAATGCTGACCAAGAGAAAGTAGGAAGGAAAGGCTTAGTCTGCAGTGGGAGTTCACTTTTCCACCCCTCGGTAAACCTTTTCCTGCTGTCAGAGGGGAGGTAAGCACTCTTCCTGCGAGTCACATTTGCCCAGAGTGCTTTTTGTGATTGTGCCCCCTGGGCAGAGGAGCAACGTCAAGCAGATGGCATCTTAGAGGTAGGATCACTCTACAAAAGCAGGGTTTTAGGGGACATTTCTCTGATAAACCCTTTGAGCACTCCTGAAAGACTGTCCTACTGCATTCTGGAGGCAGTGGGGGGATGCTCATCTGCCCTCAACCTTGAGTGGTCATTACTATGGATTCTTAGGTGTTACTAGAGGGCATGTGATCCCCTTTCTATTTTAAAGAAAACAAAAGCCAACACATTAAAGAAGTAAATGTGATGTAAAGAATTTATTAGGATTCAAATTGGTCGGGAACAAAATGTGGTCAAGACTTTCAGCAAACCCCTTCCTCAATATAAATGCAACACTTTACCAAGGAGACCCCATAAAATCTATTCCACAGTGACACCACCTTAAAGTGTTGGAACATAATACCTAATCGCACAACACCTACAATAAAAATTACTTAAAACTGATAAAACTTTCTGTAAATGCATCTAATAAATTAGGTTGGCAAGGCTGTTTTTTTACTGGCTAAAATGTATTTTCAGATTGGGGGCATTTTCCCCGGGACATTATTGTAAAGTAATTTGTGTGGTGCTGTCTTTTTTTTTCTCTCCTTTTCTTTGGGATCATTTGGCTGTGTAAGTCATGCACCTGTTGGGCTGTGTACACGGGTAATCTTTGGCTGTTTTTGATTTTTTTGGCCCTTTTTATTTTTGCCCAGATGTTTGAAAAATATTCCCCCTCAGCAGTGAAGGGAAGCAGCAAGGGAGGTAAAAAAACTGCTGGTAAAGAAAGTAATCCAGGTCTGACCAGAGAGGATCCAAGGACTGTTCAAGATCATTGTGGTGCCCCCCCCCCAAAAAAAAAGGCAAGGATATTAAGCCCATTTTCATCCCAAGCATGCATTAGAACATCAAGTCAAACTATAACCTAAACTTTAAATACAGGTTAGAGGACTTGCTGTCAAAATCGTGGACCTGCTCTTATTCTAAACCTGTTTTTAAAAGCTCCCTTTATAAATACTATTCGCACATCACCTCCATTATCTACGTCTTTTATAACTACCTTTGTCTGGTACTCCTCTCAGTTCTAGCCTTATCAACTATCCTTACTTCTGCAGCCACCTTTTATTTAGTATACTTCCCAAGCACCTCTCCTGTTCCCGTACTAATACTTTTTTCTAATTTTCTGAGGTAGTCTGATTTTTTTTTTTTTTAATGCTTCATTTAATCCTCTGGTTCACTTTTGTACTCTTACTTTGAAGTAATGCCTCACATATGGATGTTAAACTGAGATGCTCAACATATAAATCATGTTTGGAGTAGTTTAAGCTATTTGGATGCTACCCGCAGTGGTCAGCCAGCTTTCACAGCTTAAGTGCATTTTCAATGTGCAATGTCAGGGGATTGAGTGGGTGTCCAAAGTAGAGAAAGAGCAGCAAATTATTTTGGCCGGCCCTGTGGAACTGTCAGCTAGGAATCTTTTTCAAGGCTGTGCAGATGAGGTCTTGAGAAAAACCTTCTAACAAGTCAGGACTAAAATGTTATGTCTGCTAGGGAACGGGCTTTGTGGGATTGTCCTTGCATTCTAAGGGAGTTTCTTGTAAATGCATATGTGAACTTTTTTTTGCATAGTTCTGTTTTTGACAATTTTTGCTGAGCGTTTCCCAGTTTGTGTTTTTGAAGCAAGATGTGTTTGTGGTTGACTAATTTACTTTAAATGGTAGGGTAGCAAACTTGTCCAGCCTCTATCCACCTTTGAATTCTCACTCTGTTAAGTTATGGAGCAGCTGTTTCTTTTTAGTTTACCTTCCTCTGTCTGCAAGAAGAAAGTTGTTGGGGAGTCTGGATGTCAGGCTGGCTGCTTTTGTGTCTCGAGCCACTAGTGGGTGACTGCCATGGCTGCTCTAGATTCCTTAGGCCCCTCACCTTTTTCCATCAGTCTCTGTAATGTTGCAGCTACCAAGGACTGGAGGTTACCCATATCCTTTGTAGTGGCAGGGATGCTGTTGGCTGTCAAGGGAGAAACTACTACATTTCAAGGGAAGGCACAAGTGAAGGCTCTTCACAGATGGGTAAGGAACCTGAATCTACGATGAGTCTGCATACTAATGGTTGCTTATTTTCCAGGGAGGTACCCAGGAAAAGTGGACATAGTGGGGAAAGTCTTGCCTTCTGTTTCTATTTTTACAGAGAAGACTTGCTTGGATTCTCTAAAGAGCTAATCTGCCCCCCCCAGTCTATTACTTCATGCAAGGAGCCCCCTCTCTCTGTCTCTGATCTTCAGTTGGAAGAGTAGGCATTGCAGGGTTGATGGTTGTACTTCAGTTTGAGAAATTCCTGAGCAGTCTGGTTCTGACTAAGGTATTGCTTCAGATTTCACTCTTGAGAAATTCTCTTGCGACTTTAAGATAAACATTTTTCAGTGGGAACAGAATGAAATACCTATTCTAAAATGTTTTTACAATTGAATATGACAAAATCTGCAGCTGATCCTCCTGTCTTGCTTGCTTTAGAGCGAGTTTCTCACAGTTTCTAGTTTGCTTGTCGGTCTGCAAGAAGTTTGACAGGTTCCACAGGGTATGGCATACTCATAAGTATTTCTTTTCCAGCCCTAAAGCAGATCCAGCAGCAGTAGTTTATCAAAACTGCTTCTGCAAAACGGATTGCAGCTGCTTATCCCACTCTCTCTAAGGATGGTAAAGCTTTTGACAAGTGGCGGACAAAGTGTTAAACTTTAACATACAGAATTTTAAATTGTTACGTAAAACTTTTAACAAGATTATCTTTTGAGAACATACAGAAGTTAATGTTTAGCCTTTCTTATTGTGAGGTAAGAAACCGGCTTAGTAATAGAAGCAGATGGTGTATTAGACTGCTGCATTTTTTTTTCATAGCTTTGCTTTTCGGTCACTAATGATTGTCTTGGTTTTGTTCTCAAAACCTTCCTAAATATGCTAAAACTTTAAATTCTTCCTTAAACAAGTAATTTCTGTTTTGCCTTTCTGCAGCTGAGGTGGGCTTTGCATTAGTGTAGTACCTTGCACCCATTTCTTTGCAGAAGTGGGCATGACCATAATGACAGGGGGAATGGGCGTGGAAACTACCAATCATAGGAAGTTACTAGACTAGTTGCCCCAAGGCCCTTACAAGCCTAGCCAAGAATTTAGCCCATGTTCTGACAAGTCACCACCAGATGCCCCTTTCCAGTAGGGATACAGGTGGAATCCCAAGTGTATTTTCTGTTCCCCATCCAGTTATCCAGGTTGCACTTAAAAAGGAATGATGAGGTACTCTGCTGACGTGAAGAGGGAGTCTGTGGGAGACACGTCCCTCCAACAAGTCCTATCGATGTCACAGACCAGGTTGAGGTTGCGCGTGTGAATTACTTGAGTGGAGCTAGACTTGCGGATATGCAGCAGTCCAATCAAGGCAGGGTCAGAAATTATTTCGTAAGACAAAGGTCAGCTCCGAGGAGTCTGAGACCGAGTAGAGGGACAGAGCTTTTAGCCTGTGTGTAGAGTAGATGTTTGAGGCCCTGGATTCTCTTGGTGAGAAACCTCTGTGGTTTCTCCAGCTGCTGCATTTGCTTTGTGAGGTACACGCTGAAAGAGCAGTTTTGCTCAATAGTGGGTCTTGTAAGGGAAAAATACAGGAATGTTATGACCTCCTTGTCCCTGGATGAGACCCTTCCTTGTGAGATGTGGGCCGTATAGAAAGCTTTCTGTACAACAGAGGCAATATGGTGGTCAAAAGTCAGTTTGCTATCAACCTGGTTTCCCAAGTCCCTCATAACTGACTGTATGCTTAGGACCTTGTTGTTAACATGATAATTTGTGGGGATGTCAACTCTCCCCAAAGGAGATGATGCATTTTTTTGGTGTTCAGTTTGAGGCCATGTTTCTGGCACCAGTTATTTGTTTGGGTGAGACCCTCTTGGAGGATTTCCACATCAGTAGGGGAATTAATGACTGTGCCCAATTTGCAGTCATCTGCAGACTTGGTCAGCCATAGCCCACTGGTTTTGGCCTGCACCTCAGAAAAGTATATCCCAAACAGAGGCCCAAGACTGATCCCTGGGGTAACGCTGCTCATTATGGGTCTACTGCTTGAGGTGGCTTCCCCTATTTTGACTAGGTGAGTTCTGTCAGTGAGCCATTTTGCTGCCCAGCTGGTAACATATGGATTGTCTATTTGAGTTTGTCTACTATACCTGAGTTGGGGAGTAGTATCTAAGGCTTTGGCCAGGTCAGGGTGGGCGGTGTGCAGTCTTCCCCTCGTCCATGGCTTTGGTGACTGCCTCAAAGAAGTCTACCAAATTTAACAGGCATGACCCCCCCCCCCCCCTTGATGAAACCAAGCTGTGTGCGATTGTTTGGAGGTTGCCAATGTCCTTGTTATTGAGGTCCATGATCTGTTCCATGGCCTTGCAGATCCAGGCTAGTTAGGCTAATGGGTCTATAATTTCCTGGATTGGTAAGATGCTTTACCTTTATGCAGAGGGATGACAGTGGCCATCCTCCACTTGGCTGGGACAAAGCCACTACTCAGTCTTTGATTGAATAGGGTGCTTAATGGTGCAAGTTCCTGCCTGAGTTCATGTAGAATGCAGCCTGGGATGTTGGGTCAAATGGAGGCTGTATTTTTTTGCCTTTGAGAGGGCATTGATGACTTGCTTCCTAGAGATAATGGGAGGATGGCAAGTGCTGGGGATGTCCTGATTTACTGATGGGGAGACAGAGGGGTGAAGTTTTCACTGATTCAGTCTGCCAGCAGGTTGGCAGTATCTAAGATGTGTGTGTGGTGTCCTTGACCACCAGTTCTGAGCAGGTCAGAGTGCTTCTTTTGAGATTGCAGACATATGTGAAGAAGGCCTTATGATTGTAGTAGATGCCGCCAGTTTGGATTAAGTTTGCTTTCAAGGATTTCACTAGTGCTGTTATTTGCTTGTTCAGGCTAAGGAGAGATTGCTTCTAATTAGGCACCTGCTTTTCCTTGGTCCTGGACAGCAATTTTCGCCTTTTATTATAGAGCTTATTGCAGATGTCCACCAGACAGGTTTGCTCCTTGAGGATGATTTTGTCCTGTCCGGCTATTCCTGATTCCATGCAGCTATATAAATGCTTGTTTAGTACTTTGGTGAACGTTTGGACATTTGTGTCAGTTCCTATTGGGGGGGGGGGCTGTGAAGCTGTTTTATACCTTCTCCAAAGCGGATTACAACCTCCTGATGGAAATTTTTTTGTTTGACCCTAGCTGGGGGGGGGGGGGGGCTGGGAAGATGGTGACTTTGAAAGTGACCAGTTTGTGGCCTGATCTTACCAGGGAGGATGACACAAGGGATGCTACAATGGTTACTTATGTTGGTTAATAGAACCCATACACGAAAAACACACACGAAAAAAGAAAGAAGCAGCCAACTGGAATAGGTATTACTTCGCTTTACTGGAATTCTGGTACCTCGGCCTTCGCCTTCAATTGGAATATCATTCTCTAAGTACATCCAGTATATATACACACCCTCTTCATATCAATTATGCAATTAATCAATTATATAATAGATGAAAACATTTAAATTAAAATACAACAGTTAAATCAATTCCAAACGTAGGGTAAAACAAGGAATCATGGAGCATTTGGGAGACATCAGGAATTGCAGACTTGATAGTCCTGTTGCTAGTCATTTTCATCAATTCCATGGAGGGGAATGCACTAATTTTAATTTTAGTATTTTGGCTAAACCATATGGGGGAGGTGGCACAGATGTTAATTTTAAACGTAAATTATTATATTTGGAATCTAAATTTATTACTAATTATAGAACTCTATTTCCAGATGGAATGAATTTGGAAATTTAATTATTATATTTAAAAAAATATTTAGTTAAATGTATTTATATATAATATTGTGCAATTGATTTAACTGTTGTATTTTAATTGAAATGTTTTCATCTATTATATAATCGATTAATTGCATAATTGATATGAAGAGGGTGTGTATATATACTGGATGTACTTAAAGAATGATATTCCAATTGAAGGCGAAGGCCGAGGTACCAGAATTCCAGTAAAGCGAAGTAATACCTATTCCAGTTGGCTGCTTCTTTTTTCGTGTGTGTTTTTCGTGTATGGGTTCTATTTTGGATACTTTGAGTCCAAGAACGTTTTTTATTTATGTTGGTTAATACCAAGTCCAAGTTATTATCACCTAACAGGTATGCAGATTTCCGTGTGACATGCTTACATTGGTTGTACCTCTTGCATACTGATGCAGTTAATTGGCACTCGTTTCAACTTTAAGTGCACAAAGGAATGCACTAGGTTTGTTTTTAGAAACGCAGTGGACGCATCAGTATTAAATTGGTAGTACTTGCACTAGCAGTTGCAAAAGAATTGTTTTCATAGCAACATCGCAAGTAGGACACCTTGCAGTTGTAAAATAATTGTTTTCATAGCAACATCGCAAGTAGGACACCTTCCAATTGCAGACTGCATTACATAGTACAGGATTTCTTTACATTAATATTTTTTTTCCCTCAAACATCCCTTTTACTAACATTTCATATGAAACAGTCACAAAGGAATGAAGGACTATGTTGTAAAATTGGCTTTTCCAGTTTTACTTTTTTAAAATGTTTATTTTGTACATCTTTGGTGCTGTAAGTAGTAGCCAAGAAGTTTGGGAACTCTGAGATGAGCAGTTATGAAACCTGTTTAATTGAAAATGTACTATGAATGGTTAAGACATGTTTAGTTATTAAAATGAAAAGATTTGAAACAAAATAGTACAGATGCAAGTTAATTTTGTGACAGGAGCAGCTAATTGTAAGGCTGCGGTTTCAGAAACCATGAAGTTGCCAACTGCCTGTAGAAGGAAGCACAACTTTATTTCTCTTGTTAAAGTGCAGAAACTCTGTTCTTGTGTGATCCTACTTAGCTCTGTCATTTCCCACACTTGCAGAGAAGTGCTAACAGTTTGATAAGGAAGCTGTTGTCAAAACTAATGTGCAGTAAACTCTTAGCCGGCACCCATGGGGATTGTTAGATGCCGGATAACTGTAGATGTTCTTCATACCACATTGCTGCAGTCCTAACACTTGGGTAGTCCGCTGTCCCAGTCGGCCCGAATACCAAAGTATAAGGCTGACATCGGTCAAGGCGCATTAGTCTGACGTCAGGACGTCAGGGTACAAATGCGCATGACCGACGTAATTTCCTCAGTCTTTTTTGCCGCATGGTCCGATGCAGAAGCAGTTTTGCAAGTGCAGGTTGGCGTTCTGAGATTTTCCGAAGTCGGAGTTTCAGACCGAATCCAAGTTGGCTAAGTACCCCGTTGGGGAATATTTTGTTTTTTTCTTGCCTCAGTATTATACCGGATGTCAGAAAAAGTGAATAACTGTATTTCTTGTGGGAAACAGATACCTCATAGGGATTACCATACCTTGTGTATACCTTGCTTAGGGCCTGAGCACGACGTTGTTGGCTGTCGCTCTTGTGCTAGATGTAATAAACGCACTATAAAGAGAAGATTAGATTGTGCCAGGTTAGTTTTTGGGAAGCGGTGTAATTATAAAATGCCGTCGGATGCTCCGACGCCCGCTTCGTCAAAAAAGCGCAAGGACAAAACAGCAAAGCCTAGGCTGGAAGAACCATCCGTACCGGACGTCGGTTCTTTAGAGGGCTCGGTGGAGCCAGGGGTTCAGCCAGAAATTTCTTTGGAATCCCAGGGAGAGACTTTATTACTGCAAGATGTGACCTCTCAGGAGGTAGGCCAGGCGGAAGGGGCTTCTCAGGTAGCTGTTCTTCCCTCCCTTCCTAAGGTGGTTAGGCCCTCCCTGCTGTTTCCAAGGCTTCTCCCAGGGCAGGCCAGGTTTTGTTTCAGGTGTTACCCCTAGTTCTTCAGGGTCTGTACCTAAGAAGCATATGCTTAAGATGGCAGAAGATTTGATTACAATGATTAGAGGTTCTATGCCCCCTCCTGATAAGAGGCCTAGGGTGGAACCTGAGCTTGGGAGTTTTGAACAGTGTTCGGATGCTTCTGAGTCTTCGGCTGAAGACTTGCAGGAGTATTCCCCTTACTCGGATTCTGATGTAGATGATTCTACTCCTGCTTCTCCTCCTGAGGATTTTTCATTTTCAGAGACTCTTCATTCCATGAGGGAGCATTTTAAATGGGAAGGTCAGGATTTCTCTGATTCCAGGAAAAGGCTTAGGAATTTTTGTTTCTTCCCAGCATAGGCCTTTAGCTATACCTCCTGTTCTAGATGTGGTGGAGGATGTTTTTGCAGAGGCTTCTCTGAACCCTGACTCTTTGCCTCCTGCTCCAGTTAAACCGGATAGATATTATAGGGTGCCTGAAGCTCATAAGTATCTTAAGAGTCCTAGGGCAGACCCAGAAACTGTTTCACAGGGGCCTAAAGGTGTTAAGGCTTCTGTTGTTAAAAATCCTGTTCCTCCAGATAAAGAGGCAAGGGCTTTGGATAGATGGGGAAAGAAAGTGTATACTTCTTCCACTTTGGCCATGAGAGCTTTAAATTGCCAGTTTCACATGTTGAAATACCAAAATTATCTCCTTTCACAATTAAAGTCTAAGGTAGATGCTTTGGCGGAAGGTATTGAGTGTAAAGAGTTGCAGGATTTAGTTCATGTTTCTGAACAGGTGGGTAAGCATTCTTTGCAATGTGGTTTTGATGCTGTGCAGGCCTCTTCGAGGGTGGCTGCCACTGGTTCGGTTCTTCGCAGGCACGCCTGGTTGAGGGATCAGAATTTAGCTGAGCATGTGAAAACAAGGATTTTAGATGCTCCTTTACAATCTGATGTGTTGTTTGGTTCGCCTGTGGAAGCAGTTCTAAAGAAAATGGAAGACAAGGCTAAGTCTATGCAGACTGTTAAAGATTTTTGCAGGTTCAGCCTCCAAGTTTAGTAGAAATTGGCCTACCAAGGGGTGGACATATCCTGCTTATGATTCCCAGTCTAGGGGTAGGTCTAGGCGTGGTAGAGGCAGAGCTCAAGGTTCTTTTAGGCCTAGAACAGGGAGTTCACCTGCTCAGTCTTCTGGTGAGGGCAGGGGTCAGTCCTTTCGTAAACAGACCCAATGACCTGCCTTTTCAGCTGCCAGAATCTTCTCGTCTGGCAGCACCTTTGGGAGGAAGGTTGGCACTTTTCAAAGAAAACTGGAGTTTAATTACCCAAGACAGATGGGTATTGGATATCATTCACCACGGTTACAGGTTTTATTTCCATACCTTGCCTCCTTTCAAAGGCATGCCAGACATTCCTCCTCAACAAAGGAAAGAGGCTCACAAGCAAATTTCTCTGTTGCTCCAAATAGGGGCCATTCAGCCGGTTCCTGTGCCAGAAAGGGGCCTAGGATTTTATTCTCGCCTGTTCCTAGTACCAAAAAAGGGGAACACGTGGAGACCAATTTTGGATCTGTCTATCCTCAACACTTATCTGGACATTCCCAAGTTCAAAATGTTGACGTTACAACAGCTTTTACCTCTGCTGGGCAAAGATCACTGGATGGTAACTTTGGATCTCAAGGAAGCTTACCTTCATGTTCCTATCAGACTAATTTGCAGGAAGTATCTGCGTTTTCGAGCTGGGAATTCTCATTATCAGTTCTCTGCATTGCCCTTTGGCTTATCTACTGCGCCCAGAGTAGTCACAAAGGTGCTGGCTCCAGTGATAGCTTTCTTCAGGCTAAAAGGAATACAAATCTATCCTTATTTGGACGATTGCCTGATTCTGGCTCAAGGAAGGGACGTGCTTCTTCAGCATTTGGAATATGTGATAGCAGTGCTAAGATGCCTAGGGTATTCTGTGAATGAAATAAAGTCCAGTCTAGTACCCTCTCAAGACATGTGCTTTCTGGGTGTGAGACTGAATACAGCAACCCAGATGGCCTTTTTAACCCCGGACAAACAAAAGAATCTTTCTCTCTACTTCCATCAACTATCTCATCAGTCCGGGCTGACTGCAAGGACAGTCCTTCAAGCCTTAGGGTTCATGGCATCTTGTATTCTGGTACTTCCCAATGCCAAACTGCATATGAGGAAGCTACAATGGTATCTCAAAATGTATGGACACAGCACTGCCAGGATTTGGACACTGTCATTCAAATAATACCTTGCATTCAAAAGGAATTTTTGTGGTGGGCTCAGGAATGTCACCTAAACAAGGGACTCTCTGTGACCCGGCCAGAGGCGAGTCAGATTCTAACGACAGATGCCTCAGACACAGCTTGGGAGCTCATCTGAATGGAAAGTGGATACAAGACAAGTGGCCTGCCAGACTGCAGCATCTACATATCAACATGAAGGAGATGTTAGCAGTCCAGTTTGCATTACTGGCTTTCAAGGATTTACTTCTTCCAGGGCAGGTGTTGATTCTAACAGACAACACAACTGTCATGTGGTACATCAACAAACAAGGGGGAACACATTCTTATCCTCTATGCAGGCAAGCAATGATTTTGTGGGAGACTGCGTTAAGCTTGCAACTGAATCTTCAAGCAAGGTTTCTGCCAGGAGCACAGAACTCCTTAGCAGATGTGTTAAGCAGGCAAATCATGGATCCCCACGAGTGGAAACTGGATCTTCATGTATTTCAAACATTGACAGTGTCATGGGGAACTCCAGACATAGATCTGTTCGCTTCTCCACTAAACCACCAGCTGCCAAAGTTTTGCACGAAAAGGTTTCATCACACAGCCTGGAAAATGTATGCTCTTTCTTTCAGTTGGAAAAATCTTCATGTGTATGCCTTTCCACCTCTGCCTCTCCTCCCAAAGGTACTCCTAAAGGTCAGACAAGACAAGCCAAGGATGATTTTAATAGCTCCAGATTGGCCTCGACAGCACTGGTACCCATTGCTGAGGAGTCTGGTAAGGAAGCCTCCATGGCCCTTACCTTTGATTCCACACCTATTGTCTCAGAAGGACGGGCATCTACTCAATGTCAAGCTTCACTCTCTTCATCTAACAGCCTGGCATATTCTGTTTTGAACCATAGCAGGTCTCAGCTTCCTCAACAAGTTTTGAATGTGATTATGGAAGCCAGAAGACCTAGTACAAGGAAAGTGTACGCAGGAAAATGGAAGAGATTTTTATTTTGGTGTGCAGCAAAGGATTTGGATGTTTCTGAGCCAAATTTGAGTGTGGTTCTTCAATATCTTACTGAGTTATTGGACAAAGGTTTGTCTTTCTCTTCCATTAAGATTCATGCTGCAGCAATTTCAGCTCACTATGATTGTGACCCACCATTGTTTTCTCATCCTTTGTTCAAGCAATTTCTTAGAGGGGCAAAGAATATAAGACCCCCACGTAGAGCTCCTACTCCTGCTTGGGACCTCAATTTTGTGTTGGAGAAACTTACTCTACAACCTTTTGAGCCTCGGCTACTGCTGAGTTGAAATACTTGTCATGGAAGACTGCTTTTTGTTGGCCATTACTTCTGCAAGAAGGGTTTCTGAATTGCAGGCCCTTATGGCGGTTGAGCCTTTTGATTTTCCATAAGGATAGGGTATCATTACGTACTAATCCTTCCTTTATGCCTAAGGTGGTTTCTAGTGTGGCTTTAAACCAAACTATTCATTTGCCTACTTTTTATGCAGATCCCCAAAATATAGGGGAAAAGATTTTGCACACTTTAGATGTACACAGGCAGTTGCGTTATTATTTAAGCAGGACTAAGGATTTTAGGCAGTCTCAGCAGTTGTTTGTTTCCTTTGCTTTGAGTTCTCAGGGCAAGCCTGTGTCAAAACAAACTATTTCTAAGTGGATTGGGTTTTGCATTGCATTTTGTTATTCCCATCATGGCAAGGAGATTCCAGCGGGATTAGGCCTCATTCCACTAGGGCTACTGCCACTTCAACAGCATTTCTAAGGGGGGTGGCAACTAAGGATATTTTAGAGGCAGCTACTTGGAGTTCAGTGCATACTTTCTCTAAGCATTACCACCTTCCTCTCTACTCTAAATCTAGGGCTGGTTTTGCCACAGCTATTTTGCAGGGCATGTTGACAGCTCCAGCTTCTTTATGATTTGCCAGCCTCCCTTACCTCTGCTTTGGGATTCTACCCAAGTGTTAGGACTGCAGCAATGTGGTATGAAGAACATAGTACAGTTTTGTACCTACCATAAATGTAGATGTTCGAAGATCCACATTGCTGCAGTCCAATTTACCCTCCCTCCTTCCCCTCTGTGTTTAGGGGTGGTTGTGTGGGTGGAATTGTACCTTTCTGACTTTGTATATATTTATTGTACATATAGTTGGTACAGGGGTGTTTGGTGTGTTGTTGTTTTTTGGTTTGGCCTTATCTTTTTAGGGTCTTCTGACATCTGGGGCAAGAAAAGACTGAGGAAATGACGTCGGTCATGCGCATTTGTACCCTGACGTCCTGACGTCAGACTAATGCGCCTTGACCGACGTCAGCCTTATACTTTGGTATTCGGGCCGACTGGGACAGCGGACTACCCAAGTGTTAGGACTGCAGCAATGTGGATCTTCGAACATCTACATTTATGGTAGGTACAAAACTGTACTTTTCTGGTTCCATGAAACTTACTATTAAAAATAGGCCTGACTAATACTGTACTCTATATTTGTTTGGTTTGATTTGGCTCAGGTTGGGGGGGGGGGGGGGACGGAATTTTTTTCCTATCTTTCTTTTTAAAACTCTAAAAAAAAAAAAATTGGGAGAAAAAGTGCAACACATGAAAATCGTGCTGTAGTTCTTCGATTTTTGCCAGCTTGAGAGTGCTGGTTGCTTGAGTTCTAGTTAAGAGTTTGCTGTGCTTTTATTGGTTGACTGTACTTGTATAAGAATGTTACATAAGCTCCCATGACAAAGTGCAATCTGTCATTACATTATCATGTTCTGCACGCTGATTTTGGAAGCAGCCAATCGGTTCAACATCTGTATTTCATATTTACTCTTCTTGATGGGAAATAAAGTAGGTTAAAAAATAATAAAATGCACTGAAACAAAGTTTCCATTTACAACTAGCATCATTTATGCCTTCTCAGCTGTCAAAACAGATTTTTTTCCTTACTATGTGAGCTTTCTGCTCCATTAGACACACCCTATTCAACCAAAGCCTGAGCACTGACTTCGTCCCAGCTGAATGGAGCACAGCCACTGTCATTCCTCTACACAAAGGTGGTGTGTCCACTGACCCAGGCAATTATAGGCTTATCAGACTAACTAGCCTGATCTGCAAGGCCATGGAATGCATCATCATTTACCTTATAAACAAGGACATTGGCAACCTCCAAATGCTTGACTCCACACAGTTTGGTTTTGTCAAAGTGAGATCATACCTATTAAACTTGGTTGACTTTTTCTAAACTGTCACCAAAGCCATGGATGAGGGGAAGACAGTGCATGCGAATGACTGCAAGCTGGGTGCTGTCTTAAATTCCCCTAGTGATGTGAACATCTTCCAAGAGAGCCATACCCAAACTAATGTCTGGTGCCAGAAGAATAGCCTCAAACTGCCAATAAATGCATCATTATCCCCTTTGGGGAAAATGGCATCCCCACTAATCACATTAATAATGTACTAAGCACAGAGTTGTGAGGACTTGGGCACCCAGGTTGATAGCAACCTGACTTTTGACCACCATGTTGCTTCAGTTGTAGGGAAGGCCTTCTACATGGCCCACCTCATAAATAAGGGTGTTTCATCCAGGAACAAGGTCATAACATTCTTGTACTCCTTCCTTATCAGACCCATTATTGAGTGCAGTGCCCCCTCCGGCGTGTACCTTGCCAAACACATGCAACAGCTGGAGAGACCACAGAGGTTCCTCACCAAGAAAATCTAGGTTCTCAAAACACCTATCCTGTACAGATAGGCTAAAAGCCTTATCCCTCTACTCAGTCTCATACAGACTGCTCAGAGGTGACTGGTGTCTGGCATACAAGACCGTCTTGGACCCAGCCTTGATAGTTGTTGCATATCCGCAAGTCAAACTCCACCCGCGCAACCTGCATGCAAGGCCTTAACCTGGTCTGTGACATTAATAGAACTTGTTGGTGGGATAGATTTGTATTGCAAAGACACCCCCCCCCCCAATCTGGGGAATAGACTCCCTCTCCATGTCAAGCAGAGTACCTCTCTAGCCGTGTTAGAGGAACCTGGACAATTGGATGGGAAACTGAAAATACACCCCTGGGATCCCACCTGTGCCCTTGCTGGACAGGGGAACCAGGTGCTGACTTTGAGGGAACATGGGCAAAATTCTTGGCTAGGCTTATAAGGGCCTTCGGGCCAATAGTCTAGTATCCTATGAATGGTCTCTAAACATGCTACCAGAACAGTGTTATTTTCTGTCAAGGAGGAAACTTTGCTGCAGTCTCTTCACTTTATCCTCCAGAATCAAATGCAGTAACGGTCTTTCCCACATTAGGGAAGTACTGCCAGAGATGTGTTGGTCAGTACATTGCTCCTCAGACTCCTGTATGCATCCCCTGCCAGTACTACTAGTCATTTGGTTCACTCAGAAAGACGAGATGTGCAAAGCAGTTGTGATTGTCATAGCACCTTTCTGGTTATGCCAGATGTGCTTTCTTCTGATTTTTCCTTACCCAATAAGAAAATCTCCTACCACAGCAACCCCAGTTGTCTTACTCATCCAGGTAGCCTCGCCTAGATGTATGCTTCTTGCAGGATTCTACATTTTGGTAATGGCAAAAGAACCATACATTTCCTCCCAGGATAGGACTAGTGTAATACAGCTTCTCAAAAACCTTCCGCTCTGAAGATCTGTCGACCATAAGTGATATAAATTTTCAGTATGGGCAGCATCCAGATGAGGGCTAGAAACTTTCAGAGCTCCTATTTCTTCTGTCCTGTCCTTTTTATCCAGCTTTTCTTGCTGAATGTCTGCTTTGTCACTTCTTTTTATCATGGTTTCTCCTTCTTTTAAGCCTCCCACAAGTTATGCAAAGCTTTCCTGAAAGGAGTCTTGTATCTTGGACTTCCTTTTCATCATCCCACTTTCCCCTTGAGACCTAAATTTGATTTTAGAAAGACTCTGTTTATCTTCCTTTGAGCCCACTCACACAACTGACCTAAAAATGTTGGAAGAATTTGTTGGTGGTCATCACTTCAGCAAGGGGGGGGTCCCAGAATTCCATGCCCTTCCTTCGAAGTTTCCATTTATCATTTTCTGTAAAGATTGGGTACTCTGATAAGTAATTCTTTATTAAAAAGTAGCTACACAATCCAACCTTAACCAGTCTAAATCTGCCCAAGTTTCCACCAATATTTCAGCAGAGGGCAGTGCAAGTTAGATTGTCTGGATATAGATGTACAGAAGTAATGATTTCAGAAATGATGACCAGCTATTTGTACCATTTTCACTCTTTAAAAAGGAAAAAAGGTAACTAAATTATTCCTTTCTCAATTGCTTTCGGATTGCATCACTTCTGCTGTGCATCTAGTAAAAAGTCCTTACCATGTAAATCAAGAACCCACTGTCAATATTCAGGCAGTGTCCACTGCTTTCCTTAAACTACAACTGGATTAAATGTGCGCAGTTGCCACAGCCTTCCTTACATACCTTTGCCAAATGTTATTACCTGGATGCAGTCTTAAAGTCAAGATCCTCTTTTTTTAGTGCCACACAAGGCCTTCTGGGGTGTTGGTCCACCTTTTGCAGTATATTGACAAGACCACCATAACAGAAAAGTTTTGTTCTTATCAGAATGATAGATCTAGTTGGTCTCTGTCCATACACTAAATAATCCACCCACCATTCCCCCTCAAATTGTCATTGTCCACAGAGACTTGGAGGAGCACCAGGGGCCTAGTAACTGGCAAGTTAGGTGCACTTTTTTGTATACTGTATGTGACTCTCTAAAGTGGAGATAGTTTCTGTCATCTCCAAAGTATTTTCCTGGCTACTTGTGATTTGGCGAGGCTAGATTATGCACAGGTGTCATGGGTAAGGGTAGAAACTTGAGTCAGTGAATATTAAACATAATATAGTTGTTGGGAACTTAACCATATTTATAGATATTCAGGTATATTTACTGTTCCAGTACCATTTCCCTCCTTCCATTCTCTGTTCTGGACATTAATGGATGGAGGAATGTGCAACTGTTTTAGGGATCCAGAATAAGTCATTTTTTTAATACAAAGTCAAAATGTCTCTGTTAAAAGGATCTACTTGAAGGGTTCGATTTCTTCTGCAATGGTCAAGTAAATAGATGCAAATACTACTAAAAGCATTTTAAATAAGAAATTACTTTTTAAATTTTATTCCTGACAATTATTCCTCTTCATTTTGTATGCATTTATTTAATGTGGTAGAGAGCTGATCTCAGCAGACCATTTTCTGGCCCATTTCAGTGTATGCAACCAAGTGAAAACAGCAAACATAATTTTGCAGTTAAGCATATGTAGCAGCATTATGCATCTTTACAAAGCTAAGGGGTTGTGGCTGACCAAGTTTGCAGATGACTGCAAACTAGATGCAGTCATTGAATCCCCTAATGATGTCAGTATACTGCAGGAGCTTCTCATGCAGACCAATGACTGGTGTATTAGGTCTTAAACTGCATGCAAAGAAAGGCATCATCATTCCCTTCTGTACAAAACTGTCCCTTCACACTGTGAAATCACCAACAGTACCCTAAGTACCTATGGGAAGGGATCTGGGATCACAAGTTGATTACCTCTAACTTCGACCACTATGTGTCTACTGTAGTAAGAAAGGCTTTATACATAGCACACTTGATTAGTAAAGGCGTCTCCTAGAGAACAAAAGAGGTCATAACCCCCTCTATATTCGGCACAAATCTGGCCCATAATTGAGTAACGCCTCATTCGGCATGTACCGTACAAAGCACCTGCAGCAACTGGAGAGACCTCGGATTTCTGACAAAGATCATCATTTTTGCTTGTATAATCCCCTGAATTTTGTGATGTTTGTCATAGTTTGTAAACTATGTACTTTCTTAAAATTTGTGTAAGTTCTGTGTTAACCGTGGAGATTTTCTCCCCGGGCCGCTGCTGAAAAAGGGCAACAGCTCAGTTGGACTAACCCAGTCAACAAATGTCAAATAAAATTTAAAAAAAATTAATCAAGGAGCTCTAGCTTGTGCCTTATACAGAGTGACTAAAGTCCCTGCCACTATACTCTATCGTATAGACTTCTTAGAGGAGACTTGTGCCTGGCGGCCTCTTAGGGGAGACTTGTGCCTGGCCTACAAAGCCATCCAAGACCCAAACCTAATGAACTTGCTGCATATCAGTAAATCAAACGGGACTAATGCTATCTGTTGCAGGGACCTAAATATTGCCTGCAACTTAAGTAGGACACGCTGGAGGGACAGGTTTATCTCCCAGCGACTGCTTCGTCTTTGGAACAGGCTACCAGTTCATGTGAAACAGAGCACCTCTATGATATTCTTCAAGAGGAACCTGGATGAGTGGAATGAGCCCTTTAAATTGTTACTGGGGATAGTGCCCACATCCCTCTTGGATATGGGCATTCCTCACTAAATGCAATCTTGGGTATTGACTAGTATTTTCATGGTATTACATTGGGATGAAACTGCTAGGCTTAAAATGACCTCTGTGTCGACAGCCTATTAATCTCATGATCCTTGTGCATTGTACCTTGACATCCCTTGGTCTTCTGCCTTCTCTGTATTTTTTGTTTTGGTTTGTCATATTGGTGTTTTGTCTTGGTTTGTCTGGATTTACACTTCAGTTTTTTCTGCTTTTCCCAGTGTTACAACACCCACTGACATGCAAGGAAACTCTTGGTAGAGGCAGCATTTCCAAACAGTACTTGTCCCATTTAAAAGTAACTCTAGATGAAACTATCAGTATTCATGCCGGCACACGCATGAATATTTAGTAGCTCAACTGCGCTGTTGGGAGATTTTGGGGGGTGAGGTGGTTTGGGTGGGACTTGCTACTTCACATCCTGCAAGTTACTTCACGAATACAAAGCCCTGAGCTGATCAAGAAGTGTTGTGAAAGGGGAGAAGTTAATTAAGAGCATGAGTCAAATTTTTCAACCTATTTTAAACAAAAAAATTCCCTTTCTCTTCAGTTCCCTTTTTCGATGAGCAATTTAAGAAGCAATGATCCAAAGAGAAGTTTTAAAAAGCAGTTGCATGGAGGCTCTAAAAATGATAATCCACGACCTTGAAGAAAGGAACCGGAACTCTGCTAAAGTCCACAAGGCTGTATTTTATTTCAGAAATAAAAATACAGCCTTGTGGACTTTAGCAGAGTTCCGGTTCCTTTCTTCAAGGTCGTGGATTATTCTTTGCTTGTCTTTGGTTTTTTGTGCATTACGGCTCTAAAAATGAAAGGGAAAGCCTGTAGAGATCAGAGACGGTCCTCCCAGTCTACATAAATATTTGTAAACCACCCACCTCCTGCAACGCATTCTGCCTTTAGCTTCATCTTCCCTTATGGTACCAGATTTGAAGTACACAAATTTGGATGATGTCCGTGTTTCACTGTTGCAGTCATCACATTTGAGTTATCCCTGCCAGGGTAGCTGCCGGCCTGAATACCAGAGACTTAATATTTCTGTGTCTGTTGCTGTCACTTGAGGACTGACGTCAGGTCATCAGTGGTATAAAGGAAGGCAGACGCCATTACATCATTCTTTCTTGCCGTGGAGCCCGAAGCAGTTTGCATGAGTGCCGGTCGGCTGCTACCTGAGTTTAATTTCTGAATTGAAGTTGAAGTCTTCGAAAGCTAAGTACCCTGTTGGGGATCCTTTTTTCTTGCACTAACCGATGTCAGAAAAAGTTAATTGTTTTGCCTGTGGAAAGCAAATACCACACCAAGACTTCCACTCTTACTGAGTCACTTGTCTAGGCCCAGACCATGATGTCCCTCATTGTTGCTTCTGTGCTTTAATGCCAGAACTATCCGTTGGGCCCTTATTGTAGCCAGATATTTTCGTTTACAGTCCTCTAATTCCAATATGGCTTTGGTAAGCCATCTGACAGAGATCTTCAGAAAAAATGTAAAGATAAAGACAAGACCGCACAGGACAAAACCTTCTGATGAAGCTACCGCTAAGCTGGTCGTCTGTCCTCTGGAACTCAGTGAGGTGCTTTTGCAGCCTCAAATGCCCGCTTTAGTTAATTTGCACTCTACTACTGAGACACTGAGTCTGTTATGTTGCAGAACTCTTTTATGTCTAAGGATCCTCTGGATGATGTTTGATGTTTCACTGTTGCAGTCATCACATTTGGGTTATCTGCTTGCAGTAACCCTCAGTCAGCCTGATTATCAAAGTCTTGGGTCCTGTCAGTTGAAGTCTCATCTTCCATGACGTCAGGGGTATAAAGCATGCAGCCGACACCATCACATCTGTCTGTCTTGCTGTGCGGTGCCAGAAGCAGTTCGCAAGTGCCAGTTGGCCGACTCTTGAAATGTTTGTTTTCGAGTTTCAGAACCGAAGTCTTCAAATAAAGCTAAGTACCCCATTGGGGAAACATTTTCTTGCTCTTTACCGATGTCAGTAAAAGTTAATAATTGCATTTCTTGTGGAAAGCAAATACCTCAAAGATTTTCATTCGTACTTTATTCCTTGCCTAGCTGCGGTGGTGGTGCTGCAGTAGCGTTGTCGCCTCGCAGACGTTGCCCGTTTGATTCTCAGAGCGTCTTCTGTGTGGCGACATGTGTGAATGGGCATTCCTTTGTTGAAGGCTGTGCGTTAGGCCCGGCAAGCCAGCACGTGAAACTACTGCCAATCATTAGCAGACTGGAGCTCCGCTGTGGCGACCCCCAACTGGGAAAAGCCGAAAGACACACACTTTATTCCTTGCCTAGGCCCTGACCATGGCATACCTCGCTGTGTGTTTTGTGCCTTATTTAACCAACAAACTATCAGTCTGTATATTTACGCTTCTAAATATTTTGGTTTTCGGTTAAATTATCCAGATATGTCTTCGGTAAGCCATCCGACTACCAACATTCCAATAAAAATGCAAAGATAAAGACAGACACAGGCTGCCTAGGTCCAAAGTTGCCAACGATGCTTCTAAGCCAGTTGGCAGTTCACCGGTACTCAGTGAGGTGCTTTTGCAGCCCGTGATACCTGCCACTTCAGATTCACAGGCCTCTACTGAGACCCATCCGGAGTCCGGTATGCCGCAAGTTGCTTCAACTGTGGAACCTGTGGATGTCTCTACCTTGGATGGGTCCAGAGCTGCTGTGTAGGCACCGGCTTCTGAAGGTGTATTCAGGCCTGCTGATTTGCATATTAAACAGATGACATCTTTTTCTTCAAGGTCTAAAACTCTAACCATGCCTGGAACAGGTGCCCAGACCACATGGTCAAGCCTCTATGCCTAAACGAGGGGCTGAAGACCTTATTACTTTAATCAGGGGAAGCCAACCTTCCCCCTCTGAGACCTAGGACTGAATTTGCTTATGATACTTTTGACCAGGATTCTGGAATTTGTTTCCTCTGATGACCAGGATTTACCCTTATCTACTTAGGAGGATTCTGATGCAGAGGACTCTATTCCC
Source organism: Protopterus annectens (assembly GCF_019279795.1). NCBI lineage: Eukaryota > Metazoa > Chordata > Ceratodontiformes > Protopteridae > Protopterus > Protopterus annectens. Next base: position 1,973,872,424 of record NC_056741.1, read on the forward strand.
TCTGCTTCCCCCCAGAGGATTTCTCTTTTGGTGAAACCTTGCATAATCTTAGGGAGCATTTTCATTGGGAAAGCCAGGATTACTGTGATTCTAAAAAGAGGCTTAGGGATTTCTTACTCCTGCCCCATCACAGACCTTTGGCTATCCCTCCTGTACTAGATATTGTTGATGCCTTTTTGGAATCTAGGTTGGCCCCTGACTCTACCTCCTGCTTCCAAAAAACCTGAAAGATATTACAGGGATGTTCATAGTGTTACACTGCTGCAGTCATTACACTTGGGTTATCCTGCCATCAGGCGGTCCCGCAGTCGGCCCGAGTTCCAAAGTCTTGGTCCAGTGTCTGTTGCTGTCGCTTCTTCCCTGACGTCAGTGCGCCAGGAGTATATAAGATGCAGTCGATGCCATTTTCTTCAGTCTTTCTTGCCGCGCGGTGCCTGATGCAAAAGCAGTTCGCAAGTGCCGGTCGGCCGACTCCTGAGATTTTCATTCCGAATCCAGAACCAAAGTCTTCTAAAAAGCTAAGTAAGTACCCCATTGGGGAAACTTTTTCTTGCCTCAGACCAATGTCAGTAAAAGTTAATAATTGTATTTCTTGTGGGAAGCAAATACCTCATAAGGATTTCCATTCCTATTGTATTGCATGCCTAGGCCCAGACCACGACACAGGTTGTCAGTTTTGTGCTAGGTTTAACAAGCGCACTATTAAACGTCGGTTTGATTTTGCCCGACATTGTTTTGGCAGAAAATTCAATTACACCATGCCGTCGGAACTACAGACGACCGGGTTACACAAAACACAAAGACAAGGGCAAGCATCCGAGGCCCAAAACTGACAAAGCCTCTTCTAGGCCAGTCGCCGGTTCTCCGGTTTTCAGCGAGGTGCCTTTGCAGCCCCTGATGACTGCTTCTTTGGAACCACAGGCCGCTTCTGACTCCCACGTGGAAATGGCTGGGCCTTCGGATACACCAGACTTGCAGCCTACCGAGACTAACCCTTCAGAGGGCTCTGGAGTAGCTGAACAACCCGCAGCTTCAGAGGGTGTTTTCAGGCCTGCTTAGTTGACCATTAAATCTTCTGCTAAATCTAAAACAACTTCAGCATTCACCAGGACAGGCCTCCATGCCTAAGAAACAGATGCTCAAAATGGCTGAAGACCTAATTACTCTGATCAGGGGGTCCCGCCCTCCTCCTGATAAAAGGCCTAGACAGGGTGCAGACTGACTCATCCGACCAGGTGTCCATCTCAGATTCATGCTCAGACCAAGGATACTCTTTACCCCCTTATGAGGATTCTGATGCTGAGGAATCTATTCCTTCAGCCTCTCCACTAGAGGACTACTTTGGGGAAACCTTACATACCATGTGGGAACATTTCCATTGGGAGGGCCAGGATTACTCCGAATCCAAGAAAAGGCTCATAGATTTTCTTTTATTACCTCAACACAGACCCCTTGCTATTCCGCCAGTGTTAGATATTGTGGATGATGTGTATTCTGAATCCAGTTTAAATCCTGATTCTTTACCTCCTGCTCCAGTTAAGCCAGACAGATAGTAGAGTCCCTGGTTCTCACAAATACCTTTATAAAAGCCCTGTTGCTGACCCTGAAACTATTTCCCAGGGTCCCAAAGGGGTAAAGGACTCTGTCAGAGGGGACTGGATTTTTTGCTGTAGAGTTTCCAGAGCATTAGACAGATGGGGGAAGAAAGTATATACATCTGCAACTTTAGCAATTTAGCAATGAGAGCCTTAAATTGCCAGTTTCACATGCTTAAATACCAGCAATATTTGATGTCTCAGTTGAAACAAAAAATGCTTCCAAATTCAGATCTTCCTAATTATAGGGAAATGCAGGATTTATTGCATGCAGCTGAACAAGTGGGAAAACATACTTTGCAATGTGGTTTTGATTCCTTAGAGGCCTCCTGTAGTAGAGTAGCAGTTAGAGGGTCTGTCATTAGAAGACATGCTTGGTTAAAAGAGCGGACTTTTCCAGATCATGTTAAAGCAAAATTATTGGATGCACCTTTGCAGCAGGATGTTTTATTTGGAGTTAAGGCAGAAGAGGTATTAAAGAAAATGGAGGATAAAGCAAAATCTATGCAAATGGTGAAGGATTTCTTACAGGTTCAGCCTCCTTGATTTAGCAGAAATTGGCCAACAAAGAATTGGTCCTTTCCAGTTTGACAGACCTCAAAGGGGCAGATACAGACGTCCAAGAGGCAGAGGTCAACCACAAGGTACTTACAGGCCTCGACAATGGGGTGCTTCAACCCAGAAAGAAGGGGAAGACAGACCTCAACCTTAAACAGCCCCATTGACTTCCCACTACAGCTGCCGAACATCTCTCTCTCTCTTGGCAGCCCCCTTGGGGGGGGGGGGGAACTGGCACTTTTCAGTCACAATTGGCAAATGATTACCAAAGACAAATGGTTTCTCAATATTGTGTCTCAAGGTTACAGGTTCCACTTTCACACTCTGCCAAGGTTAAAAGGAATGCCAAATCTGCCACCAAATCAATGGGCAGAGGCTCAGACAAATTACAGCACTCATGGACATGAGAGCTATTCAGAAGGTACCAACACAGGAGCAAGGACAAGGATTTTACTCTACTCTTTCTGGTTCCCAGAAAGGACAAAGCCTGGAGGCCCATTCTGGATCTTTCTTCTCTAAATGCTTACCTGGATGTTCCAAAATTCAAAATGTTGACACTACAGCAGCTTCTTCCCATGCTGGTCAAGAAAGCTTGGCTCGTAACTTTGGACCTCAAGGAGGCATACCTGCATGTCCCCATCAGACAAAGTTGCAGAAGATACCTCAGATTCTTAGCAGGTTCAATGCATTACCAATTCTCTGCACTGCCCTTTGGCTTAACTACTGCGCCCAGGGTCTTTACAAAATGCCTGGCACCAGTAATTGCATTTTACAGACAAAAAGGAATTCAAATTTACACATATTTGGATGACTGCCTTATTCAAGCAGAGAGCAAAGACATTCTTCTAAAGCATCTGGCGTTTGTAAAAGGACTGCTAATTTGCCTAGGGTACACAGTAAACGAAAATAAATCAAAACTTGTGCCCTCACAAGACATAATATTCCTGGGTGCCAGCTTAAATACAATAGCCCAGATGGCTTATCTCACACCAGACAAGCAAGGACAACTGATTCAATATTTCCAATTGATGGCAACAAAAACCCAACTCCCTGCAAGAAAAATTCTGCAGGCCTTGGGTTACATGGCATCTTGCCTACTACTAATTCCATACGCCAAACTGCATATGAGGAAACTACAATGGTACCTAAAGAGTGTCTGGTCTCAACACTGTCACAGTTTGGAAACAGTAATACCACTTATTCCTTGCCTTCAACAGGAGTTTCGATGGTGGGCTCAAGTCTGTCACCTCAACAAGGGACAGCCTTTCACTCAACCCACAGCCAGGCAAACACTGACAACAGATGCTTCGGATTATGCCTGGGGAGCAGACATGGCAGGAAAATGTATTCAGGGCAAGTGGCCCACAGAACAAAGGCATCTTCACATCAATCAAAAAGAGATGCTAGCTGTACAAAATGCCCTTATAGCTTTCAAGGACATTTTGCATTCATGACAACTACTACTAAAGACAAACGCCACAGTTATGTGGTACATAAGCAAGGGGGCACGCATTCATATCCACTCTGCAGACAAGCCATGACCTTGTGGAACACGGCTATAACCTATCAAGTTCATCTGCAAGCACAATTCCTGCCAGGAGAGAAACACACTGGCAGACGACTTAAGTAGAAACATCATGGATCCACATGAGTGGAAATTACATCCACAAATGTTCAGGATGATAACACAAAAATGGTGGAGCCCGGACATAGATCTGTTCGCTTCCCTAATGAATTGCCAGCTACAGAAATTCTGCACAAGGATTTACCACCCACAAGCATGGAAAGTTGATGCCTTCTCATTCAGCTGGAAAAAACTACAAGTATACGCTTTCCCACCACTACCTCTCCTTTCAAAGGTACTCATAAAAGCCAGACAAGAAAGGCCAAAGATTATCCTGATTGCCCCAGACTGGCCATGCCAGCACTGGTACCCAATCTTAAATAACTTAGCACAAGGACCACCATGGATTTTGCCTCAAATCGCACAACTTCTGACTCAGCAAAACAATTAGATACTTCATGGCCAGCTCAAGACTTTAACTGGCTGCATGGCAGATTCCTTAGTCAAGCAAACAATGCCTTTCTCCAAAGCTGTTATGGATGTCATTCTGGAGGCCAGAAGGCCTAGCACCAGGAAAGCCTGTTCGGATAAATGGAAGAGATTCTGTGCCTGGAACCAGGCTCACAGCCTTGACCCTCTTGTCCCAAATATTCCTCAGATACTACAATACTTGACTGAGATGCTGGACAAAGGCCTCTCCTTTTCATCCATTAAGATCCATGCCTTTGCCATCTCTGCTCATTACAACACAGATCCACCAATTTTTTCTCATCCTTTGCTAAAACAGTACCTCAGAGGGGCTAAAAACATAAGACCGCCCCATAGAGCACAGACTCCAGCTTGGGACCTCAACTTCGTCTTGGAAAAATTAACTTTACCTCCTTTTGAGCCAGCTAACTCGGCAGACTTAAAATATGTCTCTTGGAAAACTGCTCTGCTCCTGGCAATAACCTCAGCATGAAGAGTTTTAGAATTACAGGCACTAATGGCAGTTGAACCTTTCATCATTTTCCACCAAGACAGGGTGTCTTTAAGAACAAACCCTACTTTTATGCCAAAGGTGGTATCAAGGTGTGGCTCTAAACCAAACTATTCACTTGCCAACTTTTTATCCAAATCCACAGAATAAAGGGGAGAGACTACTGCATTCCTTAGACATACACAGGCAGTTATGCTTCTACTTGGACAAAATGAAAGCTTTCAGGAAAACTGAGCAATTTTGTAGCATATGCTGCAGGAACACAGGGAAAAGCCATTCCAAAACAGACTATTTCAAAATGGATAGGGCATTGTATACATTTCTGCTATACACACCATGGGAAAAATGCAACTAACAGCATTAGGTCTCATTCCACCAGGGCAACAGCCACTTCAACTGCCTACCTCAGAGGAGTACCTACCAAGGGCATTTCGGAAGCAGCAACTTGGAGTTCTGTACATACCTTCACCAAGCATTACCATCTGCCTCTTTACTCTAAATCCAGAGCTGGCTTTGCCACTGCAGCTCTGCAGGGCCTTATAGCTACCCCTACTGCCTTATAAAACCAGCCATCCTAACCTCAGCCTTGGGACTCTACCCAAGTGTAATGACTGCAGCAGTGTAACACAATGAACATAGTACAGTTTTGTACCTACCATAAATGTAGATGTTCGAGTGTATACACTGCTGCAGTCCTGGTTACCCTCCCTCCTTCCCCTCTTACTTGCTGGTACTTACCCTAGTATTCTACCCTTTGCTACCTATGGGGAGTATTTGCTGGTAACAAAGTATTTGATTGCTTTTCTTATGTATGTTTTATTAGCAATTTACATTGCCTACCTTTTTGGGGGCATCTGACATCTGGGGCAAGAAAAACTGAAGAAAATGGCGTCTACTGCATCTTATATACCCCTGGCACACTGATGTCAGGGAAGAAGCGACAGCAACCGACGCCGGAGCAAGACTTTGGAACTCGGGCTGACTGCGGGACCGCCTAACGGCAGGATAACCCAAGTGTAATGACTGCAGCAGTGTATACACTCTAACATCTACATTTATGGTAGGTACAAAACTGTACTTTCCTGATGCTCTCAAGTTCCTTCACAGGGACCCAAGAGCATTAAGCCTACTACTGCCAAAAATCCTACCCACTGATAGAGACTCCAGGGTGCTGGATAGATGGGGTAAGAAGGTATTCACTTATGCAACCTTGGCCATTATGACCTTAAATTGCCAGTTTCATATGTTAAAATATCAGCAGCATATTATTAGATTGCTTAAACAGAAAATGATGATTCCTGATTGTGCTGAAAACAAGGATTTACAGGATTTAACACATTCTGCTGAACAGGTTGGAAAACATACTTTGCAATGTGGATGTTCTTCGTGTTTCACTGTTGCAGTCATTACATTTGGGTAATCTGCTGGCAGATTGCCCTCAGTTGGCCTGAATAACAAAGTCTTGGGTCCTGCGTCGGTTGCTGTCTCCTCTTCCATGACACCAGGTCGTCAGGGGTATAAAATATGCACCCAATGCCATTTTATTAAGTCTTTCTTGCCGTGCAGTGCCTGAAGCAGAAGCAGTTTGCAAGTGCTGGTCGGCGGACTCCTGAAATTTTTGCATTCAAGTTTCAGAAATGAAGTCTTCAACTAAAGCTAAGTACCCCGTTGGGGAAACTTTTTCTTGCTCCTTACTGATGTCAGTAAAGTCAATAATTGTATTACTTGTGGGGAAACAAATATAAGGATTTTCATTTGTAGTGAATTCCTTGCCTAGGCCCAGATCATAATGTGCCTTCATGTCAGTTTTCTGCTAGATTTAACCAATGCACTATTAAGTGTCTGTTTATTTTTGCTTCTAAATATTTTGGATCAAGATTCAATTACCCTGAAATGTAGTATGTTAGCAATCTGACTACCGGAGTTCACAAAAAATGCAAAGAAAAAGGCAGAGACCATCGTGGTCCAAAATCGATGACGGAACTTCTCCTAAGCCAGTCACTGGTTCTCAGTGAGGCACTTTTGCAGCTCCTGATACCCGCTACTTTTGAGTCACAGGCCTCTGCCGAGACCCATGTGGAGTCCAGTATGCCGTGAGATTCTTAGTATTGAACCTGCGGATCTCTCTCCAGTGGATGGGTTCAGAGCCGCTGAGCAGGCTCCGGCTTCTGAGGGTGTTTTCAGGCCTCAACATTTTTATATAAAACAGACGCCAGCTTCAAAAGCAAGATCAAAAACATCTATGTCTAAAAAACCGACGCATGAGCCATGTCAGGGCCCTATGCCTAAAAACAGATTATCAAAATGGCTGAGGACTTAATTACCTTGATCAGGGGTTCCCAACCCCCCCCCCCCTTCTTGCTAAGAGGCCTAGGCAAGGCACTGATTATGAATATTTACATCAGGTTTCCATTTCTTCTGATCAGGAATTTTCTATTCTGCCCTATGAGGATTCTGATGCAGAAGAATCCATCCCATCTGCGTCTCTTCCTGAGGATTACTCTTTTGGAGAAACCTTGCATACTTTTAAGGGAACATTTTCATTGGTAGAGTCAGGATTTCTCTGAATCAAAAAAGAGGCTTAGGGATTTCCTTCTTCCTCAGCATAGGCCTTTGCCAATACCTCCTGTATTAGACATTGTTGGTATTTTCAGAATCAAGCATGGCTCCTGATTCCCTTCCTCCGGCTCCTAGTAAGCCAGACAGATATTACAGGGTTCCTGACTCCCACATATTTCTATTCAAAAATCCTGCTGCTGATCCTGAGACTATCTCACAGGGTCCCAAAGGTGTAAAGGCCTCTACAGCCAAAAATCCTACCCCCTCTGTTAGAGATTCCAGGGCACTGGATAGATGGGGAAAGAAGGTGTATATGTCTGCAACCTTAAACTGCCAGTTTCATATGCTTAAATATCACCAGCATGTTATGGCCTTATTGAAACAGAAAATTATGTTGATTTCTGATTGTGTGGAAAATAAAGAATTACAGGAATTATTGCATTCAGCAGAACAGGTTGGAAAGCATACTTTGCAATGTGGTTTTGATTCCTTGGAGGCCTCTTGCAGGGCCGCAGTTACTGGATCTGTGATTAGAAGGCATGCCTGGCTCAAGGAGCAAAGTCTGCCTGATCATGTTAAAGCTAAATTGTTGGATGTCCCCCTTGCAGCATGATACTCTGGTAATAAGGCAGAAGAGGTTTTAAAGAAAATGGAAGACAAAGCTAAATCTATGCGAACTGTAAAAGATTTCTTATAAGTGCAGCCACCCAGGTTCAGTAGGCACTGGCATACTAAAAATTGGTCCTTTCCTGTGTCCAACAGAGCCTCTCAAGGCAAATCCAGGTGCTCAAAAGGCTCTAAGATACCAATCATAGGGTACTTACAGGTCAAAGCAATGTGGTGCCTCCACCTCCAAATCTGGAGGAAGCAAAGCACAACCCTACAGTAAGCAGTCTCAATGATTTCCCTCTACCTTCACCAAGCACTTATCTTTTGGCAGCCCCCTTGGGGGGAAAATTAGCACTTCATGCTCAAAATTGGAAGTTAATTACCCAGGACAAGTGGGGTATTAAACTTGGTATCCCAGGGGTACAGATTTCATTTCCATACTTTGCCAATTCCAAACGGTTGGCCAGATCTGCCACAAAATCAGTGGGCAGAGGCTCAGAAACAAGTTATGTCCTTCATGGATATGGGAGCTATTCAACCAGTACCAGAAAAGGAAAAAGGACAAGGTTTTTATTCAAGACTTTTCCTGGTACCCAGAAAAGACCATGCCTGGCGTCCAATACTGGACTTATCGATTTTGAACACGTTCCTGGACATTACAAAATTCAAAATGCTGACTTGACAGCCGCTACTACCTATGCTGGGCAGGAACACTTGGTTAGTGACTCTAGACTGGAGGCATAAAAGCATACCCCAATAAGGGAATCATGCAGAAGATACCTCTGCTTCAAGGCAGGTTGTTTGCATTACCAATTCTCTGCACTGCCCTTTGGCTTATCTACTGTGCCCAGGGTCCTTACAAAGTGCCTGGCACCAGTAATTGCATTCTGCATACAAATAAGCATCCAAATTTATCCTTATTTGGACTGTCTCGTTCAAGCAGGGGACAAGGACACTCTTCTTAAACATGTGGCATTTGTAAAAAGGTTTCTAACATGCCTAGGGTACACAGTAAATGAAAAGAAATCCCAGCTGGTATCCCCTCAAATAATTACATTCCTGGGTGCAAGCTTGAATACAACTGCCCAGATGGCTTACCTTACACCAAACAATGGCAACTAACAACGTACGCCAAACAAATGGCAACAAAAACCCAGTTATCTGCAAGACAAATTCTGCAAGCTTTGGGGTTCATGGCATCCTGCATTCTACTAATTCCATATGCGAGACTGCATATGAGGAAACTTCAGTGGTACCTAAAAAGTTTATGGAGTCGACATTCACAGTCTGGAAACAATGATTCCTCTCATTCCCTGCCTACAGCAGGAGTTTCTTTGGTGGGCAGAGACATGTCACTAAAACAAGGGACTGTCATTCACTCTACCCCCTGCCAGCCAAACCCTAACTACAGACGCATCAGACTATGCTTGGGGGGCCCACCTGGTGGGCAGATGCATTCAGGGCAAATGGAACCCAAAATAAATGCATCTGCATATCAACCAGAAAGAGGTGCTAGCTGTTCAGAATGGTCTGACAGCCTTCAAGGACCACATTCTTCCAGGACAATTAATTGTAAAGACTGACAACACTGTTATGTGGTACAACTGACAACACCACTGTTATGTGGTACATAAACAAGCGGGAGGGGTACCCATTCTTATCCCCTCTACAGATTAGCTATGGCTCTGTGGAACACAGCCTTGAGCTACCAAATGCATCTACAGACTCAGTTCCTGCCAGGAAAATAAATACACTGGCAGATGAACTAAGCAGAAAGTTCATGGACCCACACGAGTGGAAACTGGAACCAAAGACTTTCAACATGTTGATCAACAAATGGGGGAGCCCATATACCGACCTTTTTGCCCCCACCCCCCAGAACTATCAGTCGGACAGTTTCTGCACAAGGATTCCCCACAAACAAGCTTGGAAAGTGGATGCTCTGTCCTTTAGCTGGAAAAATCCATCAGTCTATGCCTTTCCTCCTCTGCCTCTCCTCTCAAAAATACTACTAAAGATCAAACATGACAAACCAAGGATGATACTGATTGCTCCAGACTGGCCACACCAACACTGGTACACCCCCCTCTTGTGCAGTGTCACAGCTAGCTCCATGGCATCTGCTTCAAACCCCTACCCTGCTGTCACAGCAGGAGAGCCAGATTCTGCACCCCCAACTTCAAACCTTGAACCTGGCAGCCTGGCTAATTACCTAATCTCTCCATTACCATCCCTCAGTAAGCATGTGTTGGATGCCCTTTTGGAGGCAAGGAGGCCTAGTACTAGAAAGTCTTATGCTGAAAAATGGAAAAGATTCTATGCCTGGAACCAAACTCAAGGGATGGCCACAGCAGTGTCCAACTTACCTCAGATTATTCAATACTTAAGTCCCTGTGAAGCATCTCTGTTATCTTTTTTCTCCTTCAAAATTCACGCCTCAGCCATTTCAGCTCATTACAACAGAGAACCACCCCTCTTCTCTCACCCACTGCTCAAGCAGTTCCTTAGAGGGGCCAAAAACTTAATACCACCCAGGAGAGTCCCAACCACAGCCTGGGACCTTAACTTTTTATTGGAAAAACAAACTCTTCCTCTTTTTGAGCTAGCAGCAAGTGCAGAGTTAAAATTCCTTTCTTGGAAAACAGCCTTCCTTTTAGCAATCACTTCAGCAAGAAGGGTATCTGAATTACAGGCCCTTATGGCAGTGGAGCCTTTCATCATCTTTCATGCGGACAGGGTGTCCCTCAGGACCAATCCCTCCTTCATGCCCAAGGTGGTGTCCAGTGTGGCTCTTAATCAGTCCATTCATTTGTCAACCTTCTTTTCTAATCCACAGAACAAAGGGGAACGCATACTGCACTCTTACTACTTAGATTTTACTTGGACAGTACTAAAACTCAAAGGAAATCTGAACAATTGCTGGTTGCATTTGCTGCAGCGGCAGAGGGGAAGGCTATTTCAAAGCAAACTATTTCTAAATGGATCGGCCATTGCATTCATTTTTGCTATAAGCACCATGGAAAACCTATCCCACAGGAGATTAGATCCCATTCAACCAGGGCTGCATCTACCTCTACAGCCTTTCTCAGAGGTGTCCCTACCAGGGACATCCTAGAAGCTGCTACCTGGAGTTCTGTACATACTTTCACCAAGCATTACCATTTGGCAATTTTCTCTAAATCCAGAGCTTGTTTTGCCACTGCAGTCTTGCAGGGCCTCATAGCTGGTCCTAATGCTATCTAAATTCTTCCTCCCATCCTTAGCTTTGGGAATCTACCCAAATGTGATGACTGCAACAGTGAAACATGAACATAGTACAGTTGTGTACATTTACCATAAATATAGATGTTGGAGTGTATTCACTGTTGCAGTCCTAGTTACCCTCCCTCCAGCCCCCCGATTTCTTTTGGCTATACTTCTATTCCTTTTTTCTATGCTTAAACGCTTTTTTGTGTATTTGCTTTTTTGTTGGAGGTATAACCTTGTGTGTGTGTGTGTGTGTATATATATATATATATATATATATCTATATATATATATATATATATATATATATATATATATATATATATATATATAATATGTGTGTATTTGCTTCCCATTAGGGGGCATCTGATATCTGGGGCAAGAAAAACTGATGGAATGACGGCTGCATGCTTTATACCCCCCTGATGTCATGGAAGATGAGACAGTAACCGACGCAGGACCCAAGACTTTTGATAATCGGGCCGACTGAGGGCTACTGCAAGCAAGATATCCCAAATGTGATGACTGCAACAGTGAATACACTCTAACATCTACATGTATGGTAAGTGCACCCAACTGTACTTTGTCTCTACCTTGGATGGGTCCAGAGCCGCTGTGCAGGCACCGGCTTCCGAGGAAGTCCTTTGCAACACCGAATCCCAACATAAACTGACGTGGCTACCATTCTTTCAAAAACAACAGAGTTCCTTAGGCCCCAGGGTTCAACCATCCCCAATAAACTGACAACACATTCTCAGGCACCTGATCCCTTGCCTCAGTCTCAAATGCTTAAAATGGCAGAAGACCTTATGCTGATTAGGGGAAGCCAAGCCACTCCCTCAAGCCACTCCTTCAAAAAGGAAAACAGATCGGTCTCCAGTAGTTTTGTCTGAACAAGAGTCTGATGAATCTGATGCCTCTGACTATGAAGACATGCAGCCCCTCTCCACATATGAGGATGCTGATGCAGAGGAATATATTCCTTCAGCCTTTCCCCAGAGGAGTTTTCCTTTGGGGAAACCCTGCATACTTTAAGGGAGGTTTTCAAATGGGAGAGTCAAGACTACCCACAGTCCCAGAGTTCCTGGACCTTCCACAACACAGGCTCTTAGCAGTACCCCCAGTCCTAGATGTGGTGGATGTCTACTTAAATCCAGCTTGACTCAAGATGCCCTCCCTCCTGCTCCCAGAAAACCCGACAAGGTACTACAGAGTCCCTGACAAACACAAATATATTTTAAAAATTCAACTGCAGACCCTGAGGTCATTACTCAAGGGCCTAAAGGGATTAAAGCAACCTCCGCTAAGAATCTCACCCCCTCAGACAGGGATTCCCGAGCACTGGACAGATGGGGTAAAAAAAGTATTCACTTCAGCTACTCTTGCTATCAGGGCACTAAATTGTCAGCTCCATATGCTTAAATGTCAGCAACATACCTTGAAACTCCTTAAACATTTTTTTCTCCTTTCCTGCATGGGCAGAATCTAAAGATTTACTGGATTTAATGCATTCTGCTGGTCAAGTAACTAAACACACTTTGCACTGTGGTTTTGGTGGCCTAGAAGCTTCTTGCAGGGCAGCATTCACTGGATCTGTCATTAAAAGACATGCATGGGTTAAGAAACAACCCCTGCCAGACCATGTCAAATCAAAGTTGTTGGATGCACCCTTGCACAAAGATAACTTATTTGGTACTAAAGCAGAAGAGGTCTTAAAGATGGAAGAAAAAGCAAAATCTATGCAGACTGTTAGATTTCTTACAGGTACAGCCCCTTAAGTTCAGCAGGCATTTTCCCTCCAAGCACTGGTCCTTTCTTGCTCCTAGTAAACAAGGCTAGCCTAGACCCCGTGGAAACAGACTTCCCATACAGCAGTCCCAGGGTTTGCAGAGATCTAAGCAGTGGACTGCCTCCTCTTCAAAACCAGGGAGTTCTAAGCCACCCCTTATGGTAAGAACTCACAATGACTCACCCCCTCCCAACCTCACATCTGCCCACCTTCACATATCCGTAGGAGGAAAACTTTCACTCAAGCACCTGGGCCACCATTACCAAGGACCAGTGGGTTCTGAACATTGTGTCTCGGGTACAAATTCTTCCACACCTTTCCAACCCCAAAAGAGTTCCCAGATCTCCCACAAATCCTCTGCTCTCCTTGGGGGCAGTAGAGCATGTTCCTGCAGAGAACAAATAGGCCAAGGCTTCTACTCGAGACTTTTTCTGGTACCCAGAAAAGAGGGTACCTGGCACCCCATCCTCCATCTATCCATTCTAACACCTTCCTGGTAATCCCAAAATTCAAAATACTCACCATCCAGCAGCTGCTACTCATGCTGTACAAGGACGCTTGGCTAGCCACCCCAGACCTAAGAGGCCTACCTCCACATTCCCATCAGGGAGTCCTGCAGAAAATATCTCCGCTTCAGGGCAGGATTCTCTGTGCTTCCCTTTGCCTGATCTACTGCTCCCAGAGTTTTCACAAAATGCCTGGCTCCACCCATTGCCTTTTGCAGACAAAGAAATATTCAAATTTACTCATACTTAGAAGACTGTCTTATTCAGGCAGACAGGCAGGAAAAGCTGCTCAAAGAACTGGCCTTTGTAAAGGACCTACTAACCTCCCTAGGGTACAACATCAATGAAAAGAAATCCAAACAGGTACCCACCAAAAGGGATGATCTTCCTGGGAGCAAATCCTGGACACAGCATCCCATATGGCATACCCAACACCCGAGAAACAAATTTTCCTATCAGCTTACTTTTCTCAACTGCCACCAGGCCCCAGCTTTCTGCAAGGAAAATCCTGCAAGCCCTGGGGTTCATGGCTTCTTGCATACTCATTCCATATGCCAGACTGCATATGAGGAAACTTCAGTGGTACCTAAACCGCATTTGGTGTCAACGCTGTCAAGATCTGTAAACTCTTCTACCTATTCCTTACCTGAGGAAGGAATTTCTTTGGTGGGCAACAGCTTGCTCCCCCAACAAGGAACTGCCCTTCTCCCCACACCCTGCTGCCCAGACCTTCACCACAGACTCCTCAGAGTAGGCTTGGGGTGCACACCTGAACAACAAGTGCTTTCAGGGCCAATGGAACCCCCAGCAACTCCCCCTGCACATCAGTCAAAAAAAGATGATGGCTGTGCAGCAGGCCTTGATAACTTTCAAACCCCTTCTCTCTCCAGGGGTTCTCATGATCAGAACAGACACCACTTGGATGTGGTACATCATCAAGCAGGGAGGGACTCCCTCCTACCCGCTGTGCAGGCTGGCCATGACCCTTTGGTTCACAGCCTCTGCCATGCAACTACACCTGTTAGCACAATACCTCTCAACTCCCTTGGAGACTAATTATGCAGAAAGCTTTTGGACCCCCACCAGTTACAGAAGCACCCTCTTCCTAATAACTCAGAAATGGGGAACCCCAGAGGTCGACTTCTTTGCCTCCCACACCAACCATCAGTTCAGCAAATTCTGCACCAGGGAGCGTCACTGCATGCCATGGAAAGTGGATGCCCTGTCCTTCCCCTTGGTAAATCTCTGTCAGTGCCTTTCCTCCCCTACCTTTCATTCCCAGGGTACTGCTCAAAATAAGGGAGGAAAAAACCATGGACTATTCTCATAGCTCTTGACTGTCCCAGACAGCACTGGTACCCCTTGCTGCGCAGCCAGTCCTTGCAGCCTCCATGGAATATTCTTCAGATCCCAAACCTCCTAACACAGAGGGAAGGGGAATTCATCCACCCCCAATTGCAGACACTCAGTTTGCAGATTGGCTTATATCCTAACGGCTGACCAGTCTGCCATCCTCAGTAAACAGGTTCTGGATGTTGTCCGAGAGGCCAGACACCCTTGCACTAGAAAATCTTATGCAGATAAATGGAAAAGGTTCTGCACCTGGATCCTGGCTAAGGGGGCTAATAATGCACAGCCCTCCATCCCTCTCATCCTGGATTACTTAGCTGACCTACTACATAGTGATCTTTCTTCTGTATTAAAGTTCATGCCTCTGCTATTTCTGCTTATTTTCCCACTGAGCAGCCCCTTTTTTACACCCTCAGAGGGGCTAGCAACTTGAAGCCCTCAGAAGGGCACGAACACCAGCTTGGGACCTTAACTTTGTCTTGGAAAAGCTCACCCTGCCTCCTTTTGAACCAGCGTCTTCTGCAGAGCTAAAATTTCTTTCCTGGAAGACGGCCTTCCTCCTGGCCATCACTTCAGCCAGAAGAGTCTCTGAGCTGCAAGCACTCATGCCTGTTGATCCCTTCATCATCTTCTATGCAGACAGGGTATCCCTCAGAACTAATCCATTCTTCATGCCCAAGGTGGTGTCCAGTGTGGCTCTCAACCCATCCATTTGCCCAACAATTTTCCTAACCATCAAAACAAGGAGGAAAGGATTCTGCACTCTGTAGATGTGCACAGACAGCTCAAATTCTATCTGGACAGGACTAAACCCTTCAGAAAGTCTGATCAATTGCTGGTTAGCTTTGCTTCAGGGGCAGAGGGCAAAGCCATCTCCAAGCAAATAATTTCCAAATGGATAGCACACTGCATCCAGTTCTGCTACAAACAGCATGGCAAGCCTCCCCCAAGGGGGTCGGGACACACCCCGCCAGAGTAGCCTCCACCTCTGCAGCTTTCCTCAGAGGAGTCCCCACCAGGGACATCCTGGAGGCTGCCACTTGGACATCTGTTCACACTTTTACCAATCATTGCCACCTGCCTCTCTCCTCCAAATTCGTGGCAGGGTTTGCCTCTGCAGTCTTGCAGGACTTGCTAGCCAGCCCCTTGCTTCCTTGACTGCCTTCACCCATTTCCTCGGCTTTGGGAATCTACCCAAATGTGATGACTGCAGCATTGAAAGGCAAAGAACATAGTGCAGTTGTATACACTTACCATAAATGTAGATGTACGAGTGTCTTCCCTGTTGCTGTCCTGGTTTCCCTCCCTCCATCCCCCTTTCTCTTTTTATTACCTTTTTTTCCTTGTTATCCTTTCCTTACAAGGGACGTATTGGTATTTATTTTCTACTGGTGGGGTTCTACCACCAGAGCCCGGCCTCCTACTTTGGGGGCTTCTGACAGGTTAGGGCAAGAAAAGCTGATGTAATGATGCCGGCTGCCTTCCTTTATTACCACAGATGACCTGACGTCTCCTTAAGCGACAGCAACCGACGCAGAAATACTGCTGGCTGACTGCTACCCTGGGAAGGATAACCCAAATGTGATGACTGCAACAGTGATAGATGCTTGAACATCTACTTTTATGGTAAGTGTACACAACTGTACTTTCTAAAGGCAGTTCAGCTGGGTTACACTTGATTGTGGAATAGAGGGAAGAATTTGAAAGATTCCCCTTTGCCCTGTGAGCAAAGTCTCCTTGATCCAGTGTTGTCATCTGATTTAACTGTGGGTTGTTGGGTCTGACATCTGTACTTACTGGAAGACTGTCTCCTCCTCTATCCACAGTCCCTAGAGCTCCACCTAATCACCTCCGATCTCATTTGCCGCAGAAGAGGTTGGAAGCATCCTTCAAGGGTTCTGCATTTGTTTCCACATATAGAAGTCTCCCATTACTTCTGTACAGATTTTTATAGTTCTGCAGTTTCATGGAGTGTAGTTTGTACTTTGTAATTTTATAGATACCATAGGTGTTTTAGTTTGTAGGCTTGTAATAAGTTTAGCATTATATTTTTCTGGTGCGCATTAGTGTTACTTATCCTAGAGTGTTCAGTATAGTGTTTAGGCAGTAGGAAAAGTTGTTGTGTGTAGTTTTGATCTTGGTCTTGGAAAGCATTATTGTTATTAGTACTTAGTTTAAAAGTGGGCCAGTTTTGCTTCTTGTTCTAATTGTATTGAATTGCTTAAAGATATCAGTCAAAAATTTTTCTGAATGTTCAGAGTGTGGGCACATATTGCCACCACAGGATCCACATTCTAAGTGGGTATATTGTTTAGGAATGGAAGACCTACAGGAGCAGTGCCAGGCTTGTTCCTCATCTAGTGCGAGGACTCTGCAGTAAAGAAAGGAGATGTCAAGATTCCCCTTCTACTACTTTAAGCACAAAAGATAAGAGACTAAAGGAAACTGAGAAGTCCAAACAGAGTCTTCAAAATATAAGGAAAAACAAGATAAGCTGAGAAGTCTAGAAATAGGACACTGGATCCGACCCCAACACCTGGACGTGGTCTGAAAATATGTATATGTTCAGATCAGTCAGAATGATTCTTTTACCTGCTAGTCAGCCCAGTTTCCTGCTGGAACCAGTTGAGCCCCATATTACATTCCTCAGTTGAAGAAAAAATATCTAGACTAGCTTCTTTGGGTATCCTCGACCTGATCCTGTAGCAGTCTCTCCGATCAAGGTGTCGAGTGAGATTCCTAAGAGCACAGCCCCAACTCCAATCTCTGTACCACTTTTTCAGACAGTACAGAGTGCAGGTCCTCATTACATTGTCTGAAGCCTGTATGCCCAATGGAATCAGTGACTTGGTGCCAGTCTACCCTGCAGCATCATTGTCGGACCTGAGAGCCTTGCCCTTTTTGATTCTGATAGGGTGTCTCTCTCTTTCTGCCTTGAGACATTTGAAACTAGGGGAATCGTTGCGTTTGAGTGGGAGGGCTCAAAGCAGAGATTGTCAGAGCTATCCCTGCCCTCACTGTTTCGGCAATTGATAGTTCGGAACAGAAATCAGCTTTAGAGCTGAAGTTTGTCTGTTCCGAGGGGTCTCCTCCATTTTTGTCTGAGTAGATTCCTTAGGAGCTGATGGGATCTGCTTTTGAAGTTTTTCAGAGTCTTGCATATTCCTAGGGAGAATGTCTTCAATTAGATTGGCTCCTTCCAAAGCCTGTGTTGGAATCCTTCTCTTCCCATCAGTCTATTGACAAAGACAGTTGCTATGCAATTCTCCTGAGGTTTTTGTACTAAGTTCCCAGTCTGATTTGGGACGCTTGGATTTTTCCTCTGAGGTGGTCCAAAAATGAACTTGCAAGTGGAAGCATTATGACTCTTCAGATTCTTTTGCAGAAGACATGGACTTGGAAAATTAATTCTCCCCCGAAGCCTTCTGAAGACCTCGCTTCTGGCAAAAATCTTGGGATTAATGAAAGCGGAGGGATGGTTCAGCTCTCCTTCTCCTGTTGTGTTTGTTCTTAGAGACTTTTGGTTCCAGCCCATCTTTAGGGTGGTCCCTCCCATGGACCCAGAAACTGACCTGATGACCCACCAGGCATGGAAGGGTTCTGAAGTGGTGGAGGCTGTCCCGAAGAAATCTGACCATGTTTAGTGCCAGCCAGCAGGAGACACTGGAGCTAGGATTGTCCTCTAGACACAATGGTGGTAGTCACAGCCACGAAGAAAGCTCTCCTGGAAGGAGAGGACAATGATCCATCCCTTAAATACAGAGTCCAGAGTGTTGAATTGTTTTGGGAAATGGAGATACAGCTCAGGGTCATTTGCCATGAGGGAGCTGAATTACTTGTCCCATAGCTCTTGTTTTTCAGAGACCTGACCAGAAAGATTTCCCAGTCTCTGTCTGGAGTGTTGCCTTTAGATGTCCAAAAGGAAATGCATTCCTAGCCATTGACTCCACGGTCTTCTGTGGCCCATGAGACTAATTTCAAATTCAGCAGGTGGCTCCGCTAGGGCAGCAGGTATTAGCATTACAATATGCAGGCACGCATGGATGCATTTTTGTAACCAGTTTCAAGATGTCCTTTATCAATGCTGCTATGATGGATCTATATTGTTTGAATCAAACATCAGAGACACTACGAAGTCAGTAATATGGTAAGACAGTCTGGCAAATGCATCTGCTTTTCTGCATCTGAGGACCTTTTCCAGGAATCAGAGAGGACAAAAATATGTGATTTAGAAAATCACAGGGCTCTTATCAAGAGTCTTCTAGTGATAGACTACCTCTAGTCAGAGGAGGAGGATATCCTAATGATGTCACCCAAGAGGCAATAATGGGCCCTCAAACCCTGATTCTATATTCCTTTTCTGAGAAACCCTTTTCTTGCTCTGAAGGGTTTCCTGACTGCTGCAGTCTAGAAGCAGTCGGGGGCATTTTGTGTCTGCACCTAAAAGCCTGGCAAGAGATAACATATTTTTTGGGTGCTACACATTTCCAGGGGCTGTATCATTCCGTTTTTTCATACTCCATGACTGAAGAAATCTGTTCCAGATGTCCATCCTAGTCGAGAACCAGCAGTAGCAGAAATTTTAGAGCTACTAGAAAGTCATTCAGCCAGTTCCCGAAGACCAACAAGGATCTGGAGTATGTTCCAGTTTCTTTTTAGTTCCAGAGAAAACTGGGGACTTCATACCTATTCTAGATCAGAGTCATTTAAACAACTTCATAATGCAAAGTTCTGGATGGTCACAATTCAGTCCGTTTTACCTCTTTTGAGGAAGGATGATTGGATGTGCTCACTGGATTTCAAGGACACACACTGTCATGTAAAGACTGAGAGCCATTCAAGGAGATGTCTCCGTTTCAGCTGTGAGCCAGTCACTGCCAGATGTTCATCGTGCATGCAGCTGCAGTAATCGCATATGGGTTCTCTGCCATCAGGCGGTCCCTCGGTCGGCCGAATTCCAAAGTCTTGGTCTGGCGTCGGTTGTCCCTTCTTCCCTGACGTCCGCGCGACAGGGGTATATAAGTTACAGCCGACGCCATATTCTTCAGTCTTTTTTGCCACGCGGTGCCCGAAGCAGAAGCAGTTCGCAAGTGCCGGTCGGCCAGCTCCTGAATTTACGAAAAATTGGAAACCGAAGTCGTCTTTAAAGCTAAGTACCCCGTTGGGGAAACTTTTCTTGCCACAGACCGATGTCAGACAAAGTTAACAATTGTATTTCTTGTGGGAAGCAAATACCGCATAAGGATTTTCATTCCCTTTGCATACCTTGTTTAGGCCCAGACCACGACGTCTCGGGCTGTCACTTCTGTGCGACTTTAAATAAACGCACTATTAAGCGTCGGGCGGAGTTCGCCCAACATTATTTTGGTAAAGCCTTTGATTATAGAATGTCATCGGATACTTCGACTACCGTTTTATCCAAAAAACGCAAGGATAAAGACCGACATGCAAGGCCCGCGGTCTCCACCGACACCACGCCAAAGCCGGCTACACGTGGTCCGGTTTTGGGGCAAGAAAGACTGAAGAATATGGCGTCTGCTGTAACTTATATACCCCTGTCGTGCTGACGTCAGGGAAGAAGGGACAACAACCGACGCCGGACCAATACTTTGGAATTCGGCCGACCGAGGGACCGCCTGATGGCAGAGAACCCATATGTGATTACTGCAGCTGTATTAGCACTCGAACATCTACATTTATGGTAGGTACAAAACTGTACTTTTTGAGCACTATCCTTTGGTTTCACTACAGCCCCAGTGTATTTAAGATGACAGTGGTAGCAGCATGAGTCCGTCTGCTAGGGGTCCATGTTTTCCCATATCTAGGCAATTGGCTCCTGACAGCTACCTCAAAAGAAATGTCTAAACAGGGACTCCTTGCTTCAAATACTTTGTCAGTTAGGCATAACAGTAAAATTACCAAAAAGCTCAACCCAACACAAAACAGTTCATAGTATGCCACCTGAATACTGTCTGGCAGATGTTCGTGTTGCACTGCTGCAGTCATTACACTTGGGTTATCCTGCCGTCAGGTGGTACCACAGTCGGCCAGAGTTCCAAAGTCTTGGTCCGGCGTCTGTGGCTGTCGCCTCTTCCCTGACGTCAGTGCGCCAGGGGTATATAAGATGCATCCGATGCCATTTTCTTCAGTCTTTCTTGCCGCATGGTTCCCGAAGCAGAAGCAATTCGCAAGTGCCGATCGGCCGACTCCTGAGATTTTCAAAGTCGAATTTCAGATCTGAAGTCTTCAATAAAGCGAAATACCCCCATTGGGGAAACTTTTTTCTTGCCTCAGACTGATGTCAGAAAAAGTTAAAAAATTGTATTTCTTGTGGGAAGCAAATACCTCATAAGGACTTCCACTCTTACTGTATTCCATGCCTAGGCCCTGATCACGACATCACTAGTTGTCGGTTTTGTGCTAAATTTAACAAACGCACTATAAAAAGACGTTTTGATTTTGCTTTGCACTACTTTGGCCGAAGGTTCAATTATACTATGCCGTCGGATCAACTGACTACCGCAATTCTGAAAAAATGCAAGGACAAGGATAAAGACAGGCATCCGAGGTCCAAAACCGAAACCTCTTCTAGGCCAGTCACTGGTTCTCAGTGAGGTGCTTTCGCAGCCCCTGACACCTGCTACCTCAGAGCCACAGGCCGCCTCCAACTCCCACATGGAGACAACTAGGCCTCTGGAAACTCAAGGTATTGGGCCTTTGGAAACTAATCCCTCAGATGGGTCCAGAGCCTCTGAGCAAGCATCGGCTTCTGAGGGTGATTTCAGACCTTCACAACTTACTATTAAAGCAACAGCCAAGACAAAAGTACCATTAAAGACAAAGAAGCAAGTACAGCATTCTCCTGGACAGTCCTCCATGCCTAAGAAACAGATGCTTAAAATGTCCGAAGACCTCATTACTCTAGTCAGGGGTTCCCATCCCCCTCCTGAGAAAAGGCCTAGGCAGGATACAGAATATGATTCCTCTCATCAGGTTTCCATTTCCTCTGATTCCTCTTCAGACCAGGGATATTCTCTACCCACCCTATGAGGACTCTGATGCTGTAGAATCTATCCCTTCAGCCTCTCCTCCTGAGGATTATTCTTTTGGGGAAACTTTACATACCATGAGGGAGCATTTCCATTGGGAAAGTCAGGATTATTCAGAGTCCAAGAAAAGACTCAGGGATTTCCTTTTATTGCCTCAGCACAGGCCCCTGGCTATTCCACCTGTACTAGATATTGTGGAACTAGATATTGTGGATGATGTGTTCTCTGAATTCAGCTTATCTCCTGATTCTTTGCCCCCTGCACCAGCCAAGCCAGATAGGTATTAGAGAGTCCCTGACTCTCAAGTTTCTTTATAAAAACCCTTCTGCTGATCCAGAAACTATTTCCCAGGGTCCAAACGGGTTAAGGCTTCCATTGCAAAAAAATTCAGTACCCTCTGACAGAGATTCCAGAGCTTTGGATAGATAGGGGAAGAAAGTTTACACTTCTGCAACCTTAGCAGTAAGGACTTTAAATTGCCAGTTTCACATGCTTAAGTACCAACAATATTTAATGGCTCAGTTAAAACAGAAAATGCTTGCAAGCTCAGAAGCTCCTGACTGTAACGAAATGCAGGATTTATTGCATGCAGTTGAACAGGTGGGAAAACATACGCTGCAATATGGTTTTGATTCCTTAGAGGCCTCTTGTAGAGCTGCAGTTACAGGTTCTGTGATTCGAAGACATGCTTGGTTAAAAGAACAGAGTTTACCTGATCATGTTAAGGCAAAATTATTGGATGCCCCTTTACAGCATGATACCTTGTTTGGTGTTAAGGCCGAAAAGGTGTTAAAGAAAATGGAGGAGAAAGCTAAATCTATGCAAACAGTCAAGGATTTCTCACAGGTACAGCCACCTCGATTTAGCAGAAATTAATCAACAAAGAATTGGTCCTTTCCAGTGTCAGACAGGCCACGGAGAGGCAGATCTCAACCCCAAGGCTCTAACAGATGACAGTGGGGGCACCTCAACCCCAAAAGGAGGTGAGGACAAATCTCAACCTTACAGGAAATGGTCCCAATGACTTCCCCCTTCGTACGCCAAACACTTCCCTTTTGGCAGCCCCCTTAGGGGGAAAACTAGCACTTTTTTTCTCAAAACTGGCAAACAATCACCCAAGACAAATGGGTTCTGAATATTGTATTTCAAGGTTACAAGTTCCACTTTAATACTTTACCAAGGCTAAAAGGAATGCCAGGCCTGCCACAAAATCAATGAGCAGAGGCACAAAAACGAATGTCAGCCCTCGTGGACATGAGAGCTTATCAAAAAGTACCATAACAGGAACAAGGACAAGGATTTTACTCAAGACTCTTCCTGGTCCCCAGAAAGGACAAGGCCTGGAGGCCCATACTCTACCTTTCAATTCTAAATACTTACCTGGATATTCTGAAATTCAAAATGTTGACATTACAGCAGCTTCTACCCATGCTGGGCAAGAAGGCTTGGCTTGTTACTCTGGACCTCAGAGGCATACCTGCATGTCCCTATCAGACAAAATTGCCGAACATACCTCAGATTAATCTGGTACAATGCACTACCAATTCTCTGCACTGCCCTTTGGCTTATCTACTGTGTCCAGGGTCTTTACAAAGTGCCTGGCACCAGTAATTGCATTTTGCAGACAAAAAGGAATTCAAATATATCCATACCTGGACGACTGCTTCATTCAAGCAGAGACAAAGGACATTCTTCTACAGCATCTGGCATTTGTAAAAGGGTTGCTAATTTCTCTAGGGTACACAGTAAACAGAAAGAAGTCAAAACTAGTGCCCTCACAACAGATTACATTCCTGTGTGCCAGCTTAAATACAACGGCCCAGATGGCTTATCTCATGCCAGACAAATTCAACTAACTCAATATTTTCAATTACTGGCAAAAAAGTCCCATCTCCCTGCAAGAAAAATTCTGCAGGCCTTGGGATTCATGGCATCCTGCATACTACTAATACCATATGCCAGACTGCATATGAGGAAATTACAATGGTACTCTACACTCACAGTTTAGAAGCAGTAATACCAATGATTCCCTGCCTACAACAGGAGTTTCGATGGTAGGCACAGGCATGTCACCTAAACAAGGGTCAGCCTTTTACCCTACCCACAGCCAGGCAGACTCTAACAACAGATGCTTTGGATTACGCCTGGGGAGCACACATGGCAGGAAAATGCATTCAGGGCAGGTGGCCCACAGACCAGATGCATCTTCACATCAATCAAAAAGAGATGGTTGTTCAAAATGCCCTAACAGCTTTCAAGGACCTTCTGCATCCAGGACAATTATTAGACACAACACCACAGTAATGTGGTACATAAAGCAAGGGGCACTCATTCTTACCCCCTATGCAGACGAGCCATGACCTTGTGGAACACAGCTCTAACGTATCAAGTTAATCTGCAAGCACAGTTCCTGCCAGGAAAGAAAAACGCTCTGGCAGATGATCTAAGCAGAAATATCATGGACCCTCACGAATGGAAATTGAATCCACAAATTTTCAGCATGGTAACGCAAAAATGGGGATGCCCAGACACAGATCTTTTTGCCTCCCCACTGAATTGCCAACTACAGAAATTCTGCACAAGGACTTATCACACACAAGCATGGAAAGTGGATGCTCTCTCATTCGCTGGAAAAGCCTAAAAGTTTATGCCTTCCCACCACTGCCTCTCCTTTCAAAGGTGCTCCTAAAAGCCAGTCAAGAAAAACCACAGATGATCCTGATTGCTCCAGACTGGCCACGCCAGCACTGGTACCCAATCTTAAAGAACTTAGCTCAAGGCCCACCATGGATTTTGCCTCTGATTCCACACCTTCTGACTCAACAAAACAATCAGATCCTGCACGATCAGCTCAAAACACTAAACCTGGCTGCATGGCAGATTCATTAATCAAACAGGCAACACCTCTCTCTCTAAAGCTGTTATGGATGTCATCTTGGAGGCCAGGAGGCCTAGCACCAGGAAAACTTACTCAGAAAAATGGAAGAGATTCTGCGCCGGAACCAGGCTCAAAGCCTTGACCCTCTTGTCCCAAACATTCCTCAGATTTTACAATACTTAACTGAGATGCTGGACAAAGGCCTATCCTCATCAATTAAGATCCATGCCTGCCATTTCAGCACATTACAACACGGATCCTCCTTTATTCTCTCATCCCTTGCTAAAGCAGTACCTCAGGGGGGCTAAAAACACAAGACCGCCCCGGAGAGCAGCACCACCAACTTGGGACCTCAATTTCATTTTGGAACAACTAACCCTGCCACCTTTTGAGCCAGGCAATACAGCCGATCTAAAATTTTTATCATGGAAAACAGCTCTGCTCCTGGCAGTAACTTCAGCATGAAGAGTCTCAGAGCTACCGGCATTAATGGCAGTGGAACCTTTTATAATTTTTCATCAGGACAGGGTTTCTTTAAGGACAAAAACCCTACCTTTATGCCAAAGGTGGTAGCTAGTGTGGCTCTTAACCAAACCATCCACTTGCCAACTTTTTTTCCAAACCCCCAGAATAAAGGGGAGAAACTTCTGCACTCTTTGGACATGCACAGGCAGCTACACTTCTACTTGAACAAAACAAAAGCTTTCCAGAAAACTGAGCAACTGTTTGTAGCATATGCTGCAGGATCACAGGGCAAGGCTATCTCAAAGCAGACTATATCCAAATGGATAGGACACTTTATTCGTTACTGCTACACACAGCATGGAAAATCAGTCCCTAATAACATTAGGCCACATTCCACCAGGGCAACAGCCACTTCAACAGCCTTTCTCAGAGGTGTACCTACCAAGGAAATTTTGGAGGCTGCAACTTGGAGTTCAGTGCACACCTTTACCAAGCATTACCACTTGCCTAAATCCAGAGCAGGATTTGTCACTGCAGTTCTGCAGGGCCTCATAGCCAATCCTAACTCTTTATAGACCAGCCACCCAACCTTAACTTTGGGATTCTACCCAAGTGTAATGACTTGCAGCAGTGTAACACGATGAACATAGTACAGTTTTGTATCTACCATAAATGTAGATGTTGGTGTTCACACTGCTGCAGTCCAGGTTACCCTCCCTCCATCCCCTCTGAACTAGCTGGACTTATCTATACCTTTCTACCCTTTACAACCTTTGGGGTGTATTTGCTTGTAACTGAAGGTATTGTTTTTATTTCATATGTACATTTTTTTATTAGCAATATGTATTGCCTACCTACTTGGGGGCACCTGACATCTGGGGCAAGAAAAACTGAAGAAAATGGCGTTGGATGCATCTTGTATACCCCTGGCGCACTGACGTCAGGGAAGAGGCGACAGCAACTGATGCCGGACCAAGACTTTGGAACTCTGGCCGACTGCAGGACTGCCTGACGGCAGGATATAACCCAAGTGTAATGACTGCAGCAGTGTGAACACTAACATCTACATTTATGGTAGGTACAAAACTGTACTTTAGTCAGCCTACCCGACTGTTGTCTCCAGTTAGCCTAATTGCTTCTAAAACATCAGTCTGCTTCTGCAAGGTTTGTTTTTCGAATGCTAGGTTTTAGGCTTCAACCATTCTGTAATCTAGCCAGGTTTCATATGAGGATGCTCCAGTGGACACTAGCAGTACAGTAGTCACAAAAATACAGTTACTTACACACCAAGGTCAGGCTGACGCCAATATGCAAGCAACATATAGTGGATGACATTACCATCACTAATGAAATGCCTTTCCTTCATAAGGGGCTGCCCTTCAGCAGTGTTGACAACAGATGCTTCTGTTCTAAGGTGGGGATGCATTTCAAAGTGAAGACTGTCCATGGCACCTTGTCACAGACAGAGACAAAGTTAACGTAAATGTTCTAAAGTTGAGGGTGGTCTGTCTAGTTTTGCAGTCAATTCAGGATGCCCTACCCAGAGGTGTAACAGCAGTAACAAATATGTTGGTAGTTTGGTACTTAAGCAAAAGGGAGGAGCATAACTTTACAACTTGTGTCGAAGCCATGAGGGTATGCAATGGGTGATGTCTTAACAATACTTTCTGGTAGCGATGCATATCCCAGGGACTTCCATTGTTCTAGTGGGCAAGCTAAGCAGATGTGTTCTGATGCCTCACGAGTGGTCCCTCAACCCAACAGTGACTACAAATATTTTAAGTCGCTGGGGCCATCCTTGCTGTGACCTTTTTGTTTCATACCTAATCTACAAATGCAGTAGTTATTCTGCTCTAGTCTGGACAGTCACCGTGGAACGTTCTCATCCATCTTTGTCCCCAGGGTCGTCTCTACGCCATTCTTCCACTACCGCTGATGAACAAGTTCATACAGATTGTGCAAGGCCAGGGCTATATTCATGACCCCATTTTGGCTTCAACAGCCATGTTTTCCTTTCCTATGGCCTCTGCTGGTTCATCTTCCTTAAATATGGGAAGAGTTTCCAGACGTACTGTCCTACCCTGCCAGACTGCCTTCTCTGAATTAAAAGTCCATGAGATTAATCACATGGTTTCTCCAGTTTTAATGTTAGCCAGAGATGGCAGGCTAGTGCCCATTGTAGTCTGCATTCTCACTGCTTCCCAGAAAAATTCAACTACAAATCATCAACAGCAAATGGAAGAGATTTTCCATATGGGTGAATTCCATACATGTTCTTGTTTCACTGTTGCAGTCATTACATTTGGGTTATCTGCTTGCAGGTAGCCCTCAGTCGGCCTGGTTATCAAAGTCTTGGGTCCTGCATCAGTTGCGGTCTCATCTTCCATGACGTCAGGTAGTCAGGGGTATAAAGCATGCAGCCAACGCCATTACATCAGTCTGTCTTGCCGTGCAGTGCCCGAAGCAGAAGCAGTTGGCAAGTGCCGCTCGGCTGACTCTTGAAATTTTCGTTCTCTAGTTTCAGATCCGAAGTAAACTAAGCTAAGTACCCTGTTGGGGATCCTTTTTCTTGCTGTAATCTGATGTCAGTAAAAGTTAACAATTGTATTTCTTGTGGAAAGCAAATACCTCAAAGATTTTCATTCATACTGCATTCCTTGCTTAGGCCCAGACCACAATGTACCTCGCTGTCAGTTTTGTGCCTTATTCAAACCTCTAACTATTCGTCTGTTTATTTTCGCATCTAAATATTTTGGTACCCGGTTCAATAATCCAGAAATGGCTTTGGTAAGCCACCCAACTACTGACATTCCAAAAAAACACTAAGATTAAGACAGACACACCATATAGGTCCAAAGCTGCCGACAATGCTTGTCCTAAGCTAGTAGCCAGTTTGCCGGTACTCAGTGAAGCACTTTTGCAGCCCCTGATGACCAGTATCAGATTCGCAGGCCTCTACTGAGACCCATTCTGAGTCCGGTATGCTGCAAGATGCTTCAACTGTGAAACTTGCGGATGTCTCTACCTGTGATGGGTCTGGAGCCACTGTGCAGGCACCGGCTTCTGAGGGTGTATTCAGACCTATTGACTTGCATATTAAACTGCTATCTTCTTCTTCAAGGCCTAAAACTTAATCCATGCCTTGAAAATGGATGCCCAGACCACATGGTCGGGCCCCTTTGCCTAAAAAACAAATAAGAATGGCTGAAGACCTTATTACTCTAATCAGGGGAAGCCACCCTTCTCCCTCTGAGACCTAGAGCTGGTTTTCCTTCTGATTCTTCTGATCAGGACTCTGAAGTTTCTGTTTTCTCTGACCAGGAGTTGCCCTTATCTACCTATGAGGATTCTGATGCAGAGGACTCCATTCCCTCTGCTTCCCCTCCAGAGGATTTCTCTTTTGGTGAAACCTTGCATACTCTTAGAGAGCATTACCGCTGGGAAAGCCAGGATTACTGACTCCAGAAAGAGACTTAGGGAATTCTTACTCCTACCTCAACACAGGCCTTTAACTATCCCTCCTGTTCTGGACATTGTAGATGATGCCTTCTAGCCTGGCCCCTGACTCTTTACCTCTGGCTCCCAGAAAACCTGACCGGTGGTATAGGGTACTTGACTCTCAAGTTCCTCTTTAAGAATCCTACTGCGGATCCTGAGACCGTTTCCTAGGGACCCAAAGGCATTAAGGCTATTACTGCCAAAAACCCTACCCCCTTTGATAGAGATTCTAGGGCCCTGGACAGATTGGGTAAGAAGGTATGCACTTCTGCAACTTTGGCCATTAGGGCCTTAAACTGCCAGTTTCATATGTTAAAGTATCAGCAGCATATTATTGGATTGCTTAAACAGAAAATGATGATTCCTGACTGCTGAAAATAAAGAATTACAGGATTTAATGCATTCTGCTGAACAAGTTGGAAAATATACTTTGCAATGTGGTTTTGATTCGTTAGAGGCATCTTGCAGGGCTGCTGTCATGGGGTCTGTACTTAAAAGGCATGGTTGGCTTAAGGAGTAATCTTTTCCAGATCATGTTAAAGCTAAATTACTGGACACTCCCTTAAACCAAGACCACCTGTTTGGCAACAAAGCAGAAGTACTTAAAAAGGTGGAGGAAAAATGTAAATCTATGCAAACTGTTAATGATTTCTGCAAGTACAGCCTCCCAGATTTAGTAGGTATAGGCCCTCTAAGAATTGGTCCTTTCCTGCCTCTTCCAGGCCTTCTCATTCCAAACCCAGAACCAGCAGAACACCCAGGCTTCAGTCCCAAGGTACTCACAGGCCTAAGCAGTGGGGGGCTCCCACTTCCAAAGCTGGGAGTAGTAAGACACCCCCCTATGGTAAACTGTCACAATGACTTAACTTTAAGCCTTCAAAGCCCTGCTCAACTGACTGTTCCTTTAGGGGAAAAATTGCCCTGCATGCAAAAAAACTGGGAACTTATTACCCAAGACAAATGGATTTTAAATAGTTTCCCAAGGATACAGATTTCACTTCCACTCCTTACCAACCCCAAACAGTTGGCCAGACCTTCCCCTCCCCCCAAATCAGTGGGCAGAGGCTCAAAAGCAAGCTCTCTCTCTCTTCTAAGCATCAGGGCTATTCAACCTGTCCCAAAAGAAGAATGGGGCAAGGTTTCTACTAGAGACTTTTCCTGGTACCCAGAAAAGACAATTCATGGCATCCTATCCTGGACCTGTTTATCCTAAACACCTTTTTGGTAATCCCAAAATTCAAAATGCTAACTCTTCATCAGCTGCTTCCCATGCTAGGCAAAAATGCCTGGTTGGCAACACTAGATTTAAAGGAAGCCTACCTGCACATCCCAATAAGGGAATCTTGCAGAAGATACACTTCAGAGCAGGCTACGTGCACTATCTGTTCTCTGCACTGCCCTTTGGCTTATCTACTGCACCCAGGGTATTCACAAAGTGCCTAGCTCCAGTCATTGCATTTTGCAGGCAAAGAAATATTCAAATGTACCCATACCTGGACGATTGTCTAATTCAGGCAGAAAGCCAGGACATACTATTGAACAATCTGGCATTTGTAATGAAATTACTAACTTCTCTGGGATACACCATAAAGAAATCGCATCTAGTACCCTGCCAACAAATTGTATTCCTGGGAGCAAGCTTGAATACAACTTCCCAGATGGCCTACCTCACACCAGAGAAGCAAGTTCACTTGACAGCCTACTTCAAAAAAATGGCCACAAAGACCAAGCTATCTGCAAGGAAAATACTGCAAGCCCTGTGGTTCATGGCCTCTTGCATTCTACTAATTCCATGTGCAAGACTGCATATAAGGAAACTACAATGGTATTTAAAAAGTCTATGGTGTCAACATTCTCAGGACCTAATATTGATGATTCCTATCATACTTTGTCTAAAGATAGAGTTCCTTTGGTGGATAGAGGTTTGCCACCAAAACAAGGGACTGCCATTCACTCTACCCCCTGGTGCCCAAACCCTAACAGATGCATCAGACTATGCTTGGTGGGCTTACTTGGCAGAACAGTGCATTCCGGGCAAATGGAACCAGAGTCAAATGCACCTGCATATCAATCAAAAAGGAATGTTAGCTGTACAGAATGCTCTGACAGCCATCAAGGGCCACATTCTTCCAGGACAATTATTGGTAAAGACTGACAACACCACTGTTATGTGGTACATAAATGGGGAGGAACCCACTCATACCCTCTCTGCAGACTAGCCATGGCTCTGTAGAGCACAGCCTTGAGCTACCAAGTGCATCTACAAGCTGAATTCCTGCCAGGCAAGCTAAACACACTGGCAGATGACATAAGCAGAAATCTCATGGACCCACAAGAGTGGAAACTGGATCCAAAGATATTCAACATTTTGAGAAACAAATGGGGGGAGCCCAGAGATGTTTGCCTCCCCTCAGATCTACCAATTGGACAAATTCTGCACAAGGACTCCCCACAGATAAGCTTGGAAAGTGGATGCCCTGTCCTTCACGTGGAAAAACCTATCAGTTTATGCCTTTCCCCCTCTGCCTCTCCACTCCAAAGCGCTACTAAAGATCAAACAGGACAAACCAAGGACAATACTTATTGCACCAGACTGGCCATGCCAACACTGGTACCCCCTATTGCACAGTGTCACTTCTGGAACCATGGCACCTGCCTCTGACCCCTGCCCTGCTGTCACAGCAGGAGGGCCAGATTCTGCACCCACAGCTTCAAACCCTGAGCCTTGCAGCATGGCTAATTTCATGATCTCTGTTACCATCCCTCAGTAAGCAAGTGATGGATGTCATTCTGGAGGCAAGGAGGCCTAGTACTTTACTTAGAAAATCCTATGCTGAAAAATGGAAAAGATTTTGTTCCTGGAACCAAACATGGGATGGACACAACAGTGCCCAATTTACCGTACATTCTTGAATACTTAACTGAGATGATTTACAAGGGCCTTTCCTTTTCTTCCATCAAAATTCATGCCTTTGCCATTTCAGCTCATTATAATACAGAGCCAGCTCTCTTCTCTCATCCACTGCTGAAGCAATTCCTCAGAGGGGCCAAAAACTTGAGACCACCCAAGAGAGCCCCTACTCCAGCCTGGGACCTAAGCTTTGCATTGGAAAAGCTCTCTCTACCTCCCTTTGAACCAGCTGCAAATGCAGAGTTGAAGTTCCTTTCTTGGAAAACAGCCTTCCTTCTAGCAATCACTTCAGCAAGAAGGGTGTCTGAATTACAGGCCCTTATAGCAGTGGAGCCTTTCATCATCTTTCGTGCGGACAGGGTGTCCCTCAGGACCAATCCTGCCTTTTTGCCCAAGGTGGTATCCTATGTGGCCCTTAAATCAGTTCATTCATTTGCCAACCTTTTCTAATCCACAGAACAGAGGGAGAACGAATACTGCACTCCTTGGACGTGCACAGACAACTTAGATTTTGCTTGGACAGGACTAAGCCCCTCAGGAAATCTGAACAGTTGCTGGTTGCATTTACTGCAGGGGCAGAGGGGAAGGCCATTTCAAAGCAAACCATTTCTAAGTGGATAGGCCAATGCGTTCATTTCTGCTATAAGCACCATGGAAAACCTACCCCACAGGGGATAAGACCACATTCAACCAGGACTGCATCTACCTCTACAGCCTTTCTCAGAGGTGTCTCTACCAGGGACATCCTAGAAGCTGCTACCTGGAGTTCTGTACATACCTTCAGCAAGCATTACCACTTGCCAATTTTTTTCTAAATCCAGTGCTGGTTTTGCCACTGCAGTCTTGCAGGGCCTTATAGCTGGTCCTTATGTTAAGTGCCACCTCCCTTCCTTAGCTTTGGGAATCTACCCAAATGTAATGACTGCAGCAGTGAAACACAAAGAACATAGTACAGTTGTGTACACTTCCCATAAATGTAGATGCTTGAGTGTATTCAAGGTTGCAGTCCTGGTTACCCTCCCTCTAGCCCCCTGACTTTTATTGAC
The DNA here is from genome assembly GCF_019279795.1 of Protopterus annectens. Taxonomy (NCBI): domain Eukaryota; kingdom Metazoa; phylum Chordata; order Ceratodontiformes; family Protopteridae; genus Protopterus; species Protopterus annectens. Next base: position 1,973,905,026 of record NC_056741.1, read on the forward strand.
TATACTTCTATTCTTGCTTACTATGCTTAAAGCTTTCTGGTGTATTTGCTTCTTTGTTGGAGGTGTAACCTTATATATATATATAATTGCTTCCCATTTTGGAGGCACCTTACATCTGGGACAAGAAAAACTGATGTAATGGCATCTGCTGCACGCTTTATACCCCTGGACTACCTGACATCATGGAAGATGAGACAGCAACCGATGCAGGACCCAGGACTTTGATCAGTCCGACTGAGGGCTATCTGCAAGCAGATAAACCAAATGTAATGACTGCAACAGTGAATACATTTTAACATCTACATTTATGGTAAGTGTACACAACTGTACTTTCTGGACCCCTTTTCTACTCTGATGCATTCTATTCTACAGTTCCTGGCATAATTATTTCATGCTGGTTCCAGCTACTCCACAATCCAGGTACTGGTATCAGCAATTTCACAGGCTGTGACAGTAGCATCTGGAAAATAGTTTTTCTCGTGGCTGTAATGTCAACCAATCTGAACTGCAAACAGTCATGCAGGGAACACTATTTGATGTTTCATATGAACAGGATTCCTTTCTTCAGAAGGTGTCATTCAAAACTAACCTAAATCAAAACATCTACCTACCTGTATTTTTTCCCACATTTTTCTAACAAGGGTGAATATAATTTGCATTTACAAGATGTTCACAGTCAACTGTATTTTTTACCTCCATGGAACCAAGGCATTTTGAAAGTCGTGCCCAGTATTTGTTGCCTTTTTGAAACAGAAACAGGCTGCATCTAGAACACTCTCCAGATGGCTTTCTGCCTGCATGTCCGTTGTATATATCAAAAGAAAGCTCATTCCATTAGAACAGTTGATACTATACATTTGCTTAAAAGATTTTCCATTGATAACATCTGTGCAGCAGCTACTTGGCCTACAGTTTACACTTTTATATGTCCTTCCACATGTTCTTTCACTGTTGCAGTCATATTTTGGGTTATCCCTGCCAGGTTAGCCCTTGGCCGGCCTGAATACCAGAGGCTTAGTATTTCTGCCATTACATCAGTCTTTCTTGCCATGGAGCCCAAAGCAGAAGCAGTTCACATGAGTGCCGGTTGGCCGCTACCAGAGTTTCTTCTACCGAATTGAAGCTGAAGTCTTCTAAAGCTAAGTACCCTTTTGGGGATCCTTTTTTCTTGCACTAACCTATGTCAGAAAAAGTTAACAATTGTCTCGCCTGTGGAAAGCAAATACCATACCGAGGCTTTCATTCTTACTGCATCACTTGTTTAAGCCCAGACTATGATGTCCCCCACTGTCGTTTCTGTGCTGTGTTCAATGCCTGAACTATCCGTCGTCGGGCCGTTATTGTAGCTAGATATTTTCGCTTACAGTCCTCTAACTCGATATGGCTTCGGTAAGCTATCCGACAGCAGATCTTACTGAAAAAAAGTAAACATAAAGACAGACAGACCGCACATGTCCAAACCTACCAACAGTGCTCCCATTAAGCTAGTAGTTCTCCGGTCCTCAGTGAGGCGCTTTCACAGCCCCTGATGCCCGCTTCTGTGGATCTGCAGGCCGCTACCAAGACCCTTTTGGAGTCTGGTATGCCGCAAAACTCTTCGACTAAGGATCCTTTGGTAGTCTCTACCTTGGACGGGTCTGAAGCTGTTGAGCAGGCACCGACTTCCGAGGAAGTCCTTTGCACTACTGATTCTCAACACAAACCAGCGTAGTCTTTCGCGACTACTGTTCTTTCTAAAAATGAAAGTTTCTTAGGCCCGGGGTATGAACTTACACCCAAGAAAGACCCAATCTCAGACATCTGCTTCCTTGCCTCAGTCTCGAATGCTTAAAATGGCGAAAGACCTTATGCTGATCAGGGGAAGCCAAGCTTACCCCTTCCAAATGGAAGAGAGGATCTGTCCCTTGTAGTTTTGTCTGAACAAGAGTCTGATGAGACTGATGCATCTAAATATGAAGACTTGCAACCCCTCTCTACGTATGAGGATTCTGACGCAGAGGATTCCATCCCTTCAGCCTCTCCCCAGAGGATTTTTCCTTTGGGGAAACTTTCATACCTTAAGGGAGCATTTCCAGTGGGAGAGTCTGGACTACCCTCAGTCTAAAAAGAGACCCAGGGAATTCTTAGATCTTCCACAGTACAGACCCTTGGTCATCCCCCTCAGTCCTGGATGTTATGGAGGATGTTTTCCTGGAATCCAGCTGGACTCCCTGCCACCCTCCTTCCTGAACCCAGAAAACCAGACCGGTACTACAGAGTCCCTGACTCTCAAATTTCTTTTTAAGAATCCTACTGCTGACCCTGAGGTTATTTCTCAAGGGCCTAAAGGAATTAAAGCATTCTCTGCTAAAAATCCCACCCCCTCAAGTAGGGATTCCCGAGCACTAGACAGATGGGGTAAAAAAATTATACACCTCAGCAACTTTTGCTATCAATGCACTAAATTGTTAGTTCCATATGCTAAAATTTCAGCATCCTGGAACTTCTCAAACAAAAAATGCCCTCCTTTCCTGCTTGTGCAGAATCTAAACCGTTACAAGAGTTAATGCATAAAATCTTGCACTGTGGTTTTGATGCTTTAGAAGCTTTTTGCAGGGCAGCAGTCACCGGATCTGCCATTAGAAGGCATGCATGGCTTAAGGAATGACCCTTGCCAGACAATGTCAAATCTAAATTGTTGGATGCCCCCTTGCACAAAGGCATCTTATTTGGCACCAAGGCAGAAGAGGTCTTGAAGATGGAAGAAAAAGCAAAGTCTATGCAGACAGTTAAGCACTTTTTTTCAGGTCCAGCCACCCAGGTTCAGCAGACATTGTCCCACCAGGCACTGGTCTTTTCCTGCTCCAATTAAGCCAGTTCAGCCCAGTCCCTGGAGAACCAGACCCACCAGACAGCAGTCACAGGGAATGCAGAGATCTAAGCAGTGGACTATCTCCACTTCAAAACCAGGGAGTTATAAGCCACCTCCTTATGGTAAAAACTCACAATGACTCTCATCCACCCCCTCCCTCTGTCCACCTTCACTTACCCCTAGGAGGAAAACTCTCCTTTCACACAAGTACCTGGGCCACCATTACCAACGATCACTGGGATGTTAATCGTGCATGCAGCTGCAGTCATAACAGATGGGTTCTCCTGCCGTCAGGCAGGTCCTCGGTCGGCCGAATTCCAAAGTCTAGGTCTGGCGTCGGTTGTCGTCGCTTCTTCCCTGTTGTCCGTGCGACAGGGGTATAAAAGAACCAACCGACGCCATTTTCTTCAGTCTTTCTTGCCGCGCGGTGCCCAAAGCAGAAGCAGTTTGCAAGTGCCGGTCGGCCAGCTCCTGAGATTACGAAAATTTGGAAACCGAAGTCTTCTTAAAAGCTAAGTACCCCGTTAGAGAAACTTTTGTTGCCTCAGACCGATGTCAGACAAAGTTAATAATTGTATTTCTTGTGGGAAGCAAATACCGCATAAGGATTTCCATTCCCTGTGTATTCCTTGCTTAGGCCCAGACCACGACGTCTCGGTCTGTCGCTTTAGTGCTACATTCAACAAATGCACTATTAAGCGTCGGGCGAAGTTCGCCCAGCATTTTTTTGGGAAAGCATTTAACTATACTATGTCGTCGGATACACCGACTCCGGTTTTGTCTAAAAAAACGCAAAGACAAGGACCGACACTCAAGGTCCGCGGCCTCTACCGACACCACGCCAAAGCAGCCCCTGATTACCGACTACACATCTTTGGCGGTGTCTCCTGTACCCGAGGTCGCAGGCTCCTTGGCCCACACCCCGACTACAGTTACTGACGCCACTCTTGGCGTTGAAACAGAATGTGGACAGGTCCACTTCTACTCAAGGTGTCTTCAGACCTTCCTCTTCTTTCTCCAAGGCTTTCACCAAGTCTAAAGCATCCATGCACTCTAAAAGACCAGCTACACAGGGCCCATCTCCAGGCCCCATGCCTAAGAAACAGATGCTTAAAATGGCTGAGGATTTAATTACTCTAATCAGAGGTTCTCAGCCACCTCCGGACAAAAAGCCCAGAGTGGAGGAAGATTCCCCCTCCTCTGATCAGGGCTCCATTATTTCAGAACACTCTGATGATCAGAAACAGTCTTACTCCCCTTTTGAAGACTCTGATGCAGAGGAGTCTATTCCTTCTGTATCCCCCCTAGGATTACTCATTTGGGGAAACTTTGCATACCTTAAGGGAACACTTCCACTGGGAAGGCCAGGATTATTCAGATTCCAAGAAAAGGCTCAGGGAATTTCTTTTGTTACCCAGCACAGGCCTCTGGCTATACCTCCGGTCTTGGACATCCTAGATGATGTTTACTCGGAGGCCTGCCTTAACCTGGACTCTCTACCTCCAGCTCCAGTTAAGCCTGACAGGTACTACAGGGTTCCTGATTCACACCAATTTTTATACAAAAGCCATGCTGCTGACCTAGAAACCATCTCACAAGGGCCCAAGGGAGTTAAGGCCTCCATTGCCAAAAATCCATTGCCTTCCGAGAGAGATTCCAGATCCTTAGAAAGGTGGGGAAAAAAGGTATACACCTCGGGCTACCTTATCCATGAGGGCCTTAAACTGTCAGTTTCATATGCTAAAATACCAACAGTTTTTGTTATCACAATTGAAAAGTAAAATGTCACAACCTGAACAACCAGACTTGAAGGAGTTGCAGGATTTGATGCATAGTGCAGAACAAGTGGGTAAACATACCTTACAATGTGTTTTTGATGCTCTAGAGGCCTCATGTAGAGCTGCTGTTACAGGCTCAGTCATACGTAGGCATGCCTGGCTCAAGGAACAAGCCTTGCCTGATCATGTCAAAGCCAAAATTACTAGACGCCCCTCTTCAAAAGGATGTACTGTTTGGGGCTAATGCTGAGGAAGTATTACAGAAAATGGAGGAAAAGGCTAAATCAATGCAAACTGTGAAAGAATTTCTGCAGGTTCAACCCCCACGTTTCAGTAGAAATTGGCCTTCCAAAAACTGGTCCTTTCCTGCCACAGACAGACCCCAAAGAGGCAGATACAGGCGCCCGAGGGGCAGAGGACAATCACAAGGATCGTATAGAGGCAGACAATGGCAAGCTCCTACACAAAGAGGTGGTGAGGACAACTCGCAATCTTTCAGAAAGCAAACCCAATGACTTTCCCCTTTGCATGCCAACCAGGTCTCAAATGGCAGCCCCCTTAGGAGGAAAGCTGGCACTATTTTCAAAAAATTGGCATGTTGTGTCAAAGGACAAATGGATCCTGGACATTATAAACAGAGGCTACAAATTCCATTTTCATACCCTTCCAAAAATGAAAGGCATGCCAAACCTGCCACACAATCAAAGGGCAGAGGCACAAAGACAAATTTCAGATCTCGTAAACATGAAAGCTATTCAAGAGGTACCTACACACGAACAAGGTCAAGGTTTTTATTCCAGGCTAGTTCTGGTGCCAAGGAAGGGAAAAGATTGGAGACCTATCTTGGATCTTTCCATCCTAAACACATTCCTACTCATACCAAAATTCAAGATGCTCACTCTACAGCAACTTCTTCCCATGCTGGGCAAGGAGTCTTGGCTGGTAACATTGGACCTCAAGGAGGCATACCTGCATGTCCCAATCAGACAAAATTGCAGAAGATACCTCAGATTTCTTGCAGGTTCAACCCATTATCAATTCTCTGCATTGCCCTTTGGCTTATCTACTGCACCCAGAGTATTCACAAAATGCCTGGCATCAGTAATTGCCTACTGCAGACTTCAAGGGGTACAAATATACCCTTATTTGGACGACTGCCTGATCCAAGCAGACAGCAAGCACATTCTTCTGAAACATCTGGCTTATGTAGTAATGTTATTAAACTCTCTGGGATACACAGTCAACAAAGAAAAATCAAGGCTAATACCCTCTCGGAAGATAATTTTCCTGGGTGCCAATTTGGACACAAACACCCAGATGGCTTACCTCTCGCCAGAGAAACAGGGGCAACTAATTCAATACTTCAGAACACTGGCAAATTGCACCAGGCTGACTGCAAGGAAAATCCTGCAGGCTCTGGGATTCATGGCATCTTGCATCTTACTAATCCCATGTGCAAAGCTGCATATGAGAAAACTACAATGGTACCTAAAAAACATATGGTCTCAACACAGCCACAGTTTGGAAACAATAATACCACTAATTCCATGCCTGCAAAAGGAATTTCTGTGGTGGGTTCAAGCATGTCAAACACAGGTCTTCCATTCAGCAAGCCTCAAGCAAATCAAGTCATCACAACAGACCCCTCGGACTACGCCTGGGGGGGCGCACATGACAGACCAGTGCATTCAGGGCAAATGGTCCCAAAAAGAAAAGCTAGCAGTAATAAATGCTATTATAGCTTTCAAGGACCTTCTACAACCAGGTCAACTATTGATAAGAATGGACAACACCACAGTTATGTGGTACATAAACAAGCAGGGAGGAACACATTCTTACCCCCTATGCAGACTGGCCATGTCACTCTGGAACATGGCCATGGACTTACAAATGGAACTACAAGCACAGTACTTGCCAGGCAAGGAAAACACGCTGGCAGACAACCTAAGCAGAAATATGACAGATCCACACGAATGGAAGTTGCATCCAAAAGTTTTTATAGAAATAATCCAAGAATGGGGAAGGCCAGACATAAATCTCTTTGCCTCCCACAAAAATCATCAATTGACAAAATTCTGCTCAAGGATCAACCATCCAAAGGCCTGGAGAGTGGATGCTCTCTCTTTCAGTTGGACATCAGTGACAGTTTATGCCTTCCCGCCTCTTCCTCTGCTGCCCAAAGTCCTATTGAAGACCAGAGCAGACAGACCAAAGATGATCCTCATTGCTCCGAACTGGCCAAGGCAACACTGTTACCCACTCCTGAGGAGCCTGGCGCATTCCCCACCATGGACCCTGCCTCTAATGCCTCTTCTTCTGACTCCGCACAGCTTCAAAACTCTTCACAGTCAGCTAAAAACACTCAATCTAGCCGCATGGAAGATTCCTTAGCATCACAGCAGGCCCTACTCTCCAAGGAGGTGCAGGATGTCATTTTGGAGGCCAGAAGGCCATCAACTAGAAAAGCTTACTCCGCAAAATGGAAACGTTTTTGCGTCTGGAATGAGAAAAAGGGCCAGGACCCTGGAAAACTGAATTTACCTCAAATACTACAATATTTGGCGGAACTGCTAAGCAGTGGACTTTCATTCTCCTCCATCAAAATCCATGCCTCAGCCATTTCTGCAGAATACAACACTGATCCACCTTTATTCTCTCACCCTCTCAAGACAGTTCCTCAGAGGGGCTAAGAATTTAAGACCTCCAAGGAAACAACCAATACCTGCTTGGGATCTTAATTTCATTCTGGAAAAACTGACCTTGCCTCCTTTTGAGCCAGCTGCCTCATCAGATTTGCAATATTTGTCCTGGAAAACAGCTTTCCTTCTGGCAATCACTTCAGCTCGTAGAGTTTCAGAACTACAGGCTCTCATGGCTGTCCAGTCTTTTATCATCTTCCATCAGGACAGAGTTTCCTTACGAACCAACCCGTCCTTTATGCCTAAAGTGGTATCCAGGGTAGCTTTAAATCAGGCCATACATTTACCTACTTTTTATCCTAATCCTCACAACAAGGGGGAGAGATTACTACATTCCTTGGACATCCACAGACAACTGCGTTATTTGGACAGAACAAAGCCTTTCAGAAAAGCAGACCAGCTCTTTGTGGCCTATGCGGTAGGAGTTCAAGGAAAGCCAATTTCCAAACAGACAATCTCAAAATGGATAGCACACTGCATACGCTTTTGCTATTCTTTTCATGGCAAAACTGTACCTACAGGCATTAGAACCCATTCCACCAGGGCCACAGCCACCTCTGCAGCCTTCGTCAGAGGAGTACCTACCAAGGATATTTTGGAAGCAGCCACTTGGAGTTCTGTGCATACCTTCTCCAAGCACTACAACCTACCATTATACTCCAAATCTAGAGCAGGCTTTGCCACTGCAGTCTTGCATGGCATTTTGGCTCCTCCTAGTGCCTACCACCCCTTTCTTAGCTTTGGGATTCTACCCATCTGTTATGACTGCAGCTGTATGCACGATGAACATAGTACAGTTTTGTACCTACCATAAATGTAGATGTTCGAGTGCTAATACAGCTGCAGTCCAGGTTTCCCTCCCTCCTTCCCCTCTAGGGGTTTTCTTTTATGGTGTATTTGCTTGCAACTACTGTTTTTTGATTATATTGCATTGCATTATTACATAATTTTATGTACTGCCTTCCTTCTGGGGGCACCTGACATCTGGGGCAAGAAAAACTGAAGAAAATGGCGTTGGCTGGTTCTTTTATACCCCTGTCGCACTGACATCAGGGAAGAAGTGACGACAACCGACGCCGGACCTAGACTTTGGAATTTGGCCGACCGAGGACCCGTCTGACGGCAGGAGAACCCATCTGTTATGACTGCAGCTGTATTAGCACTCTAACATCTACATTTATGGTTGGTACAAAACTGTACTTTCTCAACAATAGTGTGCCAGGGTTACAGATTTTCTTTCCACACCCTTCCAACCCCAAAAAGGTTCCCAGATCTACCTCCGAACCATTGGGCAGTGGCGCAAAAGCATGTCCTTTCTCTGCTCTGAGGGCAGTAGAGCACCTTCCTGCATAACAGGCCAAGGTTTCTACTCCAGACTTTTTCTGGTACCCAGGAAAGTGGGCACCTGGTGCCCCATCCTCTTGTCTATCCATTCTAAACATCTTCCTGGTGGTCCCAAAATTCAAAATGCTCACCCTCCAGCAGCTGCTACCCATGCTCTCCAAGGATGCTTGGTTAGCCACCCTGGATCTAAGAGGCCTACCTTCACATTCCTATTGGGGAATCATGCAGGAAATATCTCCATTTCATAGCAGGATCTCAGCACTTTCAGTTCTCTGCACTTCCCTTTGGCTTATCTACTGCTCCGAGTTTTCACAAAATGTCTGGCTCCAGCCATTGCCTTTTGCAGACAAAGGAATATCCAGATTTACCCATACTTAGATGACTGCCTAATTCAGGCAGACAGCCAGGAAAAGCTACTGAAGCACCTGGCCTTTGTAATGTCCCTACTAACCTCGCTAGGGTACACTATCAGCAAAAAGAAATCCAAACAGGTGTCCACCCAAAGGATTATATTCCTGGGAGCAAGCCGGGACACAGCATCGCATATGGCATTCCTTACACCAGAAAAGTACATTTTCTTGACAGCCTACTTCTCTCAACTAGCCACCAGACCCCAGCTATCTGCAAGGAAAAATCCTGCAAGCTCTGGGGGTTCATGGCATCTTGCATACTACTCATTCTATATGCCAGACTGCATATGAGGAAACTTTGATGGTACCTAAAAAGCTGGTGTCAACACACTCAAGACCTGGAGACCTATACCTATAATTCCTTGCCTCAAAAAAGATTTTTTTTAGTGGTTAACATGCTCCCACAACAAGGGGCTAACTTTCTCACTACCCCCACCGCCCAGACCCTCACCACAGATGCATCAGACTATGCCCTGGGTGCACACCTGGATAGCAAGTGCATACAGGGCCAATGGAGCCCACAGCAAATCCATCTGCACATCAACCAAAAAGATGATGGCTGCCCAGCATGCCTTGATAGCTTTCAAGCCCCTTTTGTCCCCAGGGGCTCTCCTGATCAAAACATACAAACACCACTGTGATGTGGCATATCAACAAGCAGGGAGGGACTCACTCCTACCCTCTATGCGGGCTATCCATGACCCTTTGGCAAACAGCCTCTGCCATGCAACTCCACCTGCTAGCACAATTCCTACCTGGTTCTCTCAACTCTGTGGCAGACCAATTAAGCAGAAATCTTCTTGACCCACATGAGTAGCAGCTCAATAGAAAAACCTTCACCCTAATAACTCAGACATGGGGCACCCTGAAGGTCGACCTCTTTGCCTCCCACACCAACCATCAGCTCAGCAAATTCTGCACCAGGAAGCATCACTGCATGGCTTGGAAAGTGGATGCCCTGTCCTCCCCCTGGGTCAATCTATTGGTCTATGCCTTTCCTCCACTACCTCTCATCCCTAGGGTACTGCTCAAGATAAAAGGAGTAAAGACCAAGGGTGATCCTTATAGCTCCAGACTGGCCTTGCTAGCACTGGTACCCCTTGCTGCGCAGCCCGTCCCCACTGCCACCATGGCATCTTACTCTAATTCCAAACCTCCTGACTCAGAGGGAAGGGGAATTCATGCATCCCCAATTGCAGACACTCAGTTTGGCAGCTTGACTTATTCACTAACCCCTGATCAATCTGCCAACATCAGTAAATGGGTTCTAGATGTTATACGCGAGACCAGACTCCCTAGCACTAGAAAGTCTTATGCTGACAAATGGAAAAGGTTTAGCACCTGGATTCAGGCTAAGGGAGCCAGCATGGCACAAGCCCGCCTTGCCTCTCATCCTGGATTACTTGGCTAACCTGCTACACAGTGCCCCCTCTTTTTTCCTCTATTAAAATTCAAGCCTGTGCTATCTCTGATCATTTTCCCACTGAGTAGCCCCTTTTCTCACACCCTTTGATCAAACTGTTCCTAAGAGGGGCTAACAACTTGAGACCACTCAGAAGAGCACCACCCCCAGCTTGGGACCTTAACTTTGTGTTGGTGAAGCTCACCCTGCCCCCCCCCCCTTTGAACCAGCTTCTGCAGAGCTAAAATTTCTATCCTGGAAGACAGCTTTCCTTCTGGCTATCACTTCAGCCAGCACTCATGGCTGTGGAATCCATCTTCCATGCTAGCAGGATATCCCTCAGGACTAACCCATACTTCATGCCCAAGGGTAGTGTCCAGTGTGGCTCTCAACCAATCCATTCAATTGCCCACCTTTTTTCCTAATCCCCAGAACAAGGGGGGGGAAGGATCCTGCACTACCCAGATGTGCACAGACCGCTCAGATTCTATCTAGACAGGACTAAATCCTTCAGAAAGTCTGATCAATTGCTGGTTAGCTTTGCTTCTGGAGCAGAAGGCAAAGCCATATCTAAACTAATTTCCAAATGGATAGCAAACTGCACCCATTTCTGCTACAAACAACACAGAAAGCCTCCCCCCTCAAGGGGATCAGAACTCATTCCACCACGGTAGCCACCACCTCTGCAGCTTTCCTCAGAGGAGTTCCTCACCAGGGACATCTTTTCACACTTTTACCAAACATTACCACCTGCCTCTCTTGTCCAAATCCAGGGCAAGGTTTGTCTCTTCAGTCTTGCAGGGCATCCTAGCCAACCCATAGTTTCCTTGACTGCCTCCACCCATTTCTTCAGCTTTGGGAATGAACCCAAATGTGATAACTGCAACAGTGAAACACAAAGAACATAGTACATGTACAGTTACCATAAATGTAGATGTTCGAGTGTATTCACTGTTGCAGTCCTGGTTTCCCTCCCTCCATCCCCCTTTTTTCTTTCTTTTCTTCACAAGGGACGTATTGGTGTTTACTTTTTACTGGTGGGGTTCTTCAACCAGAACCTGGCTCCTACTTGGGGACTCCAGACATGTTGGGCAAGAAAAACTGATGTAATGGCGTCTGCTGTTTTACTTTATACTACTGACAACCTGATGTCAGTCCTGAAGTGACAGCAACTGACGCAGGAATATTAAGCCTCCAGTATTCGGGCAGGCCAAGGGCTACCTTGGCAGGGGATAACCCAAATGTGATGACCACAACAGTGAATACACTCTAACATCTACATTTATGGTAAGTGTACACAACTGTACTATCTCTGTTGCAGTACTCCTTACTTAGGGGATCTCTTGCAAAGGATAGCCCAGTGTCCAGCCAATATACCAAATACTTAGTGTTTACAGGCATCCTACATCATGCGCATGTTCCCATCACAAGGTTTAGGTCATAAAGGTGATGTACGAACACACATACTTTCAGAACTTTTTTGCTGCCGTCCAAACACTGTCATTGAGCACTGTGCTGTGGTGGTTACTGAGCAGTTTTCAGATACGTGCTGTGTTGGGGTTCATTCTTGCCTTCTCTTATTTTACTGTTTGGTTCCCATGCCATCTGGAATGGGAAAATGGCAGTATGGGAGGCAGATTCCTTTATAAAGATAATCATGAATGGTCCCTGTCCTGTTTGGATGCTTTTCATGAACGTACAGTGTTACATTTGCCAAGCATTTGTCCGTAAGACTGTATGTAATCATGAAAGAGACCAAAAAAAACTCTGGTTACTGTCCAGCCTCCCCCCCCCCCCCCGGATGTTTCTCTGAAAGCACGGAGAAGTGCCCAGTTTCTTCAGAGTCTTTTCCTGCAACCCCATCAGAGGCTGGCATGGATCCAACTTGTCACATGTTCTCTGAGGCTTTTCAAACATCTGCTTCAGATGTTGAAGGGGAACCTCAGCTTATATCCGAGGGATTTCGCACTTTCTAGATTGGGAGGAGATTCCTACTATGTTGGTAGTATCACCAAGGGTCTGACTGCCCTACTGTTTTTCGTGCAAATATCCCACAAAAGAAAAATATTTCCCCTGCTGCTAAAGATCCCTAACATTAATGGCAGGAATTTAACTGGAGGGGTTTCAATACTTTAGCTTAAAGCCACCTCAAGGTGTCTCTGTGCCTGCACATCCCACTCCCCTTAGATACCTAGGGAGTGAGAGTCTTCTGATGAGGATCTGGATTCTGGGGAACAGTTCTTGGCATACTATTCTCATATCCCTTTCCCTTTGGACTATGGTTCTGAAGAAGAGGATTCTATCAGTCCAGATTCTCCTTTGAGGGCAGACACTATTTCAAGTGGTATTGTTCTGATATTCAGATGAGGTGGTATGAACTTCGCCAGATAGTGTGTCTCAAACCCTCTGCTGTTCCTCTAGTTCTGGTTGCCCGCCTTGGATACCTTTTCAGCAGCTTCTGTAACCCCTGATTCTGATGCTGTCCATGTTATTTATCACAGATGGGTCTTGGATACAGCCTCTGATCTGAGCTGGGAAAGTGAGTGACCGCTCCTGAGTTTGAGCTCCTCCTTTCCCCTTGCTTCATAACCATAATCCTTAATCTCATTTGCCACAATTGTGAACGGACGTGTTCCTGCTGCTCGAGCTCGCTATTATTTATTTTATTTATTTTATTTTACATTTGATGACCGGGATTATCAGTCTGGTACATATCCATTTTCAGCGGAGGCCCGGGGAGAAAAGCTCCACATAGACAGTAATTTACATTCATATAATCAGAGTATATAATACTATGCTATACTTTTAGATAAGTAAAATTTTGGGGTTACGTCTGTTTTCTCCCTCTTTTTCACCCTTCCATTAGGGGTGTGTAGTAAGGATTTTTTTGTAAGGGGTGGTAGATTCCTCCCCCTCCATTAGCTATTTTGCTGGCCGTTGGTTTTTTTCCTGTCCTTTTCCCCTTTCTTCTTCCCCTTTTGTGCATGTGTTTGTGTGTCACTGCTTTATGGTTTTTGTCATGGCAGAAAAACCCTCTGGTTTTGGACACCGCTCCTTATGCAGTCTGAAGCTGGCTCCTGCTGACATGCATGAGGAGTGAGTCTACTGTCTAGGAGAGCTCCATTTGGAGATTGAATGTGATATCTGTGCAGGGTTCAATCCTAGGACTCTCCTAGACTGTAGGAATAAGTTGCTGCTGAAGGGGCTGGCTAAAGGGGGGGGTCCCTTGGTCTCTGGACTCCCTTGCAAAACAACCCAGGCTCTCGGATCCATGTACCCCAGATCCAAGCCCAGCTTCGGGGGGGGCATCAGCTCCAGGGTCATCAACCCCCAAACCCCTCTGCTCCCCTAGCCGGATCAGACTCTTCTGAGGTTTGGAGGTCCTCTGATTAGTTCAAAATCCCCCTGTGCTCTGATGACCTCGTTGGATCCGTTGGTGAGGAATTGTGTTCATTTGGATCTGTCAGTGTCTTCGGGTCCGAGGGCTCCTTTGGAGATGATTGTTATTGACTCTCCAGACACTCTGATCTGAGGAGGTCCAGCAGGTCCTCATCTGGCGACCGTAGGCACTCTACCCACTCAGGCCACTTTTCAGTCTCCTCTGGGTCTTCCTAGAAGTTTGCTGCCATCTGCTATGGACCAGATGATGAGCTTTCTCAAAGCCGAAATGGAACTGTACCTGCTTTTGTCCTCTATCCACTTGCCAAGGGGCATTTTGCCCAACTCTGGTCTCCTCTTCCTGTCCAACTCCTGGGTGTTTGGCACCCCAGAATGAGTTTACCTAAGGAGAGGGTGTCTGGTAATACCGACACTCCCTTGCCACCTAGGTCCCTGGCTGGCTCCGCCCACTTGCTGTCTGCGTTGGCCTTGCCTCGGGCCTGAGAAATCTCTAGAGGTCACTGGGGGGAGGTTCTGGTCCAGAGCTTTCAGACCATTCCCTCTACTTGGGGGGGGGGGGAATCTGCCCTGGATAGCTCGAGTCCGATATCATCCGGATATCAGTTCTGTGCTGTAGTCTCCCCTCCTGACCCAGTTGGTCATGGCTTGTGGGGAGGAGGGTGGTGCTTTGTCCAGGCCATCCACCTTCCTGGCAGCTGGACTGTCTCCATTTGGTAGTCTACCTCATCTTTTGCTCTGGAGCTAATCCCGCCTGGTTCTGTTTTTGGTGGCAAGCCTGCATCATCAGTCTGGGGTCAGCCCCCCCCCGGGATTGCCTTCAGAAGGGCATCAGCCCCATTGGGGTGCCTGCCTCCTCCGAGGAGGATATGCGACAGGAGGCACCTATACTCCCCTCGAGAGTCGCTCACAGAAGACGTGGATTTCGAGGAAGGGGACAAGTCCCTCAGACTACTGTCTGAGGAGGTGTTCTTTGGCAACATACTTGAGATTCCGAAAGAGCAGGGTGGTTGGTCTTCCCCACCCCATCCTTTGAGGAATCAGTTTTCCTGAAGGTGTTCATAGGAAGACCCATCTACCTCCTGGGTGTCTCCCCCCCTGTGAATGTTCAGCTCATTGCTAGCAGGGAGTGGGAGGATCCGGACACAGTTGAACTGGTCCCCAAGAGGACCATACAGCTCTGTTCTGCAAGCTCTTTCTTGATGGCTGCGGAAACCACAACAGCATCTACAGGGACACCTTTACTCCAGAAAGGTTTGTCCTTGGGCGAGACTGGGCTCGTCAGAGGGATATAGATCCCTTCTCTGCTCAGGTTCTGGATATCTCATCTTTTCTTTCTTTGTTCCAACAAGGGACAAGCTTCTGTACAATTAAGCTACAGTTGGCAGCTATTTCCAACTATGACTTAAGCGATAGTGCCATGTTTTCATCTTGACTCTGCAAGACCTTTTTTGCTTAGGATTCCTTTCAAAGATCCATCTTCTCCTTGGGATCTTACCATTGTGCTGCAGTCCCTGACACAGCCTCCTTTCAAGCCTGCTGCAAAGTGCAATATTAAATTTCTTTCTTGGAAGACTGCCTTTTTGGTAGCAATTACATCGGCCAAGAGAGTTTCTGAATTACAAGCTCTTTGCATAAAGCCCCTTCATGATTTTTCACAAGGACGGTTTCTGTTGGAACCAATCCTTCCTTCATTCCAAAAGTAGCTTTGGAAACCAAACTAAATTAGTATATCCAGCTCGGTCTTTTTTTTCTCAACTTCTCAAACAAAGGAGAGTATCGGCTACATTGCCTGGATGTCCATAGGCAGTTATGTTTGTATTTAAAGAGGACTGAGGAATTTTGAAAGTCGAATCAACTGTTTTGTAGCTTTTTTCCAGGCCAGGAGAGGTAGGACCATTACTAAAGTATTGATTTCTCATTGGATAGTTTCTTGTATAGTTCACGTTTGCAAGAGCAATCACAAGGATCTTCCCAGACCTATTAAAGTTAATTTTATGAAGTCAATGGCTACATCATCTGCGATCTGGGCCAGGACGTCTTTAGATGACATTTGTGCTGTTGCTATGTGGTCAAACCCCTGTACCTTTGTAATACACTACAAGTTGAATTTTGTATCTGGGGTAGAGCTTCATTTGGTGGTTCTGTGTTCTGGCATGTCCTTCCTTGAGACCATCCAGGATTTTGGGTAGCTGGGGATTCTGACCCATCCATGAACAATGACATGGATAGCATCAGATAGTTATGTACTTACCATAACTTGGAATCTGTGCCTATCCATTGTCATTATTAATAACTTTCCCTCCATCTGGTGACCTGGGGATTGTTGGAATAGTGGTGTGTTTGAGTCTGTTGTTCCTGGGACAGGACAGTGTCCCTGCCTGGATAGTTATGTAGCAAACTCTATCTGAGGATTATGGGTAACAGGAAGTAAGAGGAGGGGAGGAGCACGAGATCAGGAGCGGTCGCTCACTTTGCCAGGTCTGATCCAAGACCCATATGTGATGAATAATGTCACTGGATAGCAGATTCCAAGTCATAAGTACATCATTCTTCCTCAGCCTTCAGCTCCTAAGAAAGCAAACAGATTTTTACAGGGTGCCTAATTGTAAACTTCTGTATAAATTTCCTCCTGCTGATGTTTCTGCTGTCTGTTTCTTTTGATAAACCCTTTAAGCTGTTGCCTTCTACTAAGCTGCTTCTTTAAGGCAAGGCTAGTAAGGCCATGGAACGACTGGGCATGAAGGCTTGTAGTGCTGTCACCCTGGCTTTTAAGGCTATCCATTACCAGACTGATATGACTAGGTATGTTTTAGCTTTTCTTCCTCAGGTGGTGTTTGACCCTCATTCTGAAGGGAATGTTTCATCCCTTTCCTTGTTGGGTTCTACTTGTCAAGTGGCTCGCCACTCCATAAGTGTAGTTATGTTGCAGCTGATGCTTCTTCTAGGGCTGCTGCATTTGGTTCTGTTCTGAAGCATTACTCTTGGTATTTTCTTAAGACTTTGCCTGATGACAGTAAGGCCAAATCATTGGATGTTCCTCTTGATAAATCTTTTTGGCTCTGCTTCTGAACTTTTTAAATCCTTCCAGGGTAAGGGCAAGGCCTTACAGGAATTGTAGCATATCATCTCTTTCCCTTAAGTTTCAGAGGCATTATCCTTTTACATCTGCTTCCGTTTGCAGATGTCTCGCTGTCCACCAAAAAATAAAAAGGGTTCTTAGCATGTACCTCCAGGTAAGTCTGCTCAGACCCCCTTATTTCTCAGAAACGTATCTGATGTCATTCATTCCTCAATAGTTCAATTTGGATCCAACTCTGTTACTGCTTCCAGACTGTAGAATACTTAACTTTGAAGCTCCTTCCTTTACCTGCAATGCCCCACCAATCTAACATTCCTCAGAACTTGTTCACTGCCATTGCGAAAAGATGTAGACTGTTTTCTTGAGCTTTGGGTACAATTTTTTTCACGAATCTCCAGATTTCAGTGAGTTTATCCTTCACTCCCTATTTTCTTCATTATTTCTCTTTCCTTCCTTTCTAGTTTAATATATTTGTCCCTTTTTGTATTCCTCTAGTACTGTTTAATACCATTGCTGGTAGTCCTTTCTTGGTGATGCTTTCTCTTTTTCATACTCATTTAAAAAAAATCTTTTCTCTCTAGTTTTTCATGGTATAGAATTTTGTTCTTTTAGGTATAATCTTTCCAATATGCTACACAGTGTCCAGTTTCAAAAACATGTGGGGCGTGTGCGCACATGGTTCCCAATTTGGACACTCACACAGTATGTGTATATTGCCTAGGTCTTAAACACCTGGATTATTGACTGAAAGCTGCAAAGGCTTCAACTTGTGAGCCTTAATTGATTGAACAAGCTGATACTTGGGGGTGTTATCCCTTCTAAGCATTCTTTTACAGTTTGAGTTTCAACCCCCAAAGAAACAAGACAAGTGAATCTGTTGCCAAGGATACACCCTTGTGATCCCTGAATAGTCATCCTACTTCGGCGTCAACTTCAGTTCCTCCTTTGGAGCCACCAGCAAAACTTTCAAGAAAGTCTGATCAACTCTTTCAGATCCAAAACCAAGATCCGAAAGATCTCCTCAGATCCAGTCTCCAATTTTACTGAGTCTGTTACTTCTAGATTGCCTTCACCATTCTTTGAACAGTCATGCTAATGTCATTCAAGGCTGTCTTCAACAGCATCCTGTCTTTGATCTTCCAGGAGCCTGTGGATAGGATCATGAAGAAGTTCCTCAGGATCCAAATTCAAATGGGAGCACTCTGCTTCGACCCCATCGGCTCCTGAGAGCCTCCATAGTCACACCACCTATTGTATCTTCTTCCCCAATCTTTTTGAGCTGTTGGATCCAAAAGCATTGGACGTCTTCCTTGGATCGAAAGAATGTGGTGTTTTCAACTCTGATGGTTTGAATGGTCTGGGGCAGAGTACTTTGGAGCTGAAGCACCTACATCAACTCGAAAATTGTCTGAGTAATATCTTCCTTTTGGAGCATCAATTCTGGATGGTTTTGTTCAGACTCCCTCATCTGGTGTGTTGCCTACAGGTTGAGGGGAGCTTGACAGTACATGAAGGTTGTTTTTTGAGTCTATTAAGTTTGATTCCTTTGGGTGTTCCACTTTTGAGGTAGTGGAGTGTGTTCTCTCTATGCCTAGAGATCAGACAACCTTGTTCTCCTGGTATCAGATTTTGTTGACTCATTCAGTTTTGCATCCAGAGCCTCATTCATCCATTCCACTGGGACAGCAGGACAGCCAGCCAGAGCCAGTTTAAAGTCCACTCAGTGTATCATCTCTTCCAGTACCTCCCAAGAGCATTCCACCAAGGAGGTGTCTCAGAGGAAAATGTGCAAGAGGCAGCACTTAGACCACCCCCCTACAGAGTCTGTCACCGACTACACTAATTTTGATGAACAGGAAGGGTCCCCCAGATCACCACTTTGTCTCCTTTGGCGACATCTTGGAAATCCTTAAACAATGGAGTGGTTGGTCCCCCGATAACCCTTCCCAAGAGGAATCTGTTTCTGGAAGCTTTCATATCTGGCCATCCTACCTCCTGAGTGACACCACCCTCTGATGAGCTTATAGATTTGGTTTCTTGGAGGGCATGGAAAGAACTGGACACAGTTGAGCCTGTATCAGAGACCAGACAAAATCCTTGCACCACCAAATGACTGTCCACACTGGAGTAAAGGAATTTCCATTGATGCCATGGTTGTTGCAGCAGCCACGAGGAAGGAACTAGCACAACAGAGTTCTTCTGCCCACCCCCCTAACAGGGAGTCTAGGGCACTGGACAGATTTGAGAAACATGTCTGTGCATCAGCGACCTTCACTTTGAGGTCTTAAGTTATTTGGCACATTTTACCCATGTTCAAAGTGATTTGATCAAGGAGCTTACCACATCTCTTTCCAGGTCCAGATCTTCTGAGGAAGTCGATACCATTTCCTTGCGTTTGGCGACCCTTCAGTCTATTTTCAGTTTATCTGTGAAGCTGATTTCTCATGCTGTTGAAGGTACCTCATGTGAGGCGGGTTCAGGCATTTCCATTAGGAGACTTGCCTGGATGCTCGTGTGATTTTATAGAACCCTTTAAATCTTCTTTTGTCAGTTCTTCCTTTGACAGAACTTTGTTGTTTGGCCCCAAAGTAAAAGACACACTCTAGGTGCCAACAAGATGATGAGACCCTGTCTGCTGTGGGTGTACATTTTTCTACTCAACAGTCCTTTTCTAGAATGAAGCAAGGTGGTAGAAAGATGTAGTTCAAAAAATACCAGGATTCCTTTCAAGATTTACATGAGGAACTCAAATGGAAGTTGGTGTCCCTGTGGCAGAGGCAGTCCACATAATCAGGGATCTAGAGATTTTTTCAGACATATCCGGTAAGTGTTCCTTAATGGAGGGCTAATTGTCCATATCTGGAGGCAGTCTGGAGTCTGTTCCTGCACAAGAGAGCCTGGCTAGATATTGTAAAAGATTTCTAGGTATGGAGATTAATATCCAGAGATTGTCCTACCGTTTTTCCAGTCCCCTCCATCAGTCCTGGAAAAGGTTCCCAATGTTCCACCCAGAGGGAAGTGGCTTCTCTAAATAAAAAGTCATCCAAGAGGTCCCTTCAGCAAGAGAGGGTCCGGAACTTATTCAAGATTCTTTTTGGTACCAAAAGAGACAGGGGACTTGAGAACAATCTTGGGTCTCAGCGAGTTAAAACAATTGGTTCAGTGTACAAAGTTGTGGATGATCACTGTTCAGTATATTTATGCTTCTGGCTTGGGAGCCAGTCCTCACCATTTCAGAATACTGCTCTTTCGCCTCACCACAGCCCCTAGGTTGTTCAGCAAATGTACGGCAGTCATAACAGCTCACCTTGATACTGCTGGGATTCCAAGTGTTTCCATACCTGTATGACTGGCTCCTAAGTGCTCCAACCAGGCATCATCTGATTCAAACAAGGGGCTATTTACATTTGTGCTCCCATCTGGGAATATGCATCAATTGCAGCAAATCTCAACTCACTCCCAACTCGGACTTTTTTGATACAGTCACACTTTTCCTTTTTCCTGAATGCAAGCTCTTCAGTTCCAGGTCAAAAAGATTGTTAAAATTCTTAACTCCAGATTCTGTGGAACCTACTCCGAAGAGACCAAACAAGTTTTACAGCCCCCCCCCCCCCCAGGACAAACAATTCCTCTCCAAAGGTGTGCCCATTGATCCCATGGTGGTAGCAGCAGCCACCAAGAAAGAGCAGAAACCTCTTCATCTGTTCATCATCCAAACAGTCTCAGACAATGGACAGATATGGAAAGCGAATGTTTGCTTAAGCGACCTTTTTTAATGAGGTCCCTGAACTATCTCACCATTTTACACATCTTCAAAGGGATCTCCTGAAAGAGCTTGGAGAATACTCAAGATCCTACAGCTTGAGGGAGTACCAGCCAAATTAGCTTCTCAGCTTGCGACTTTTAATTCCATAGTCAACTCCTCCATGAGGCTGATTTCCTATGCAGCCGATGGAGCGAGCAGAGACACAGGAACAGGTGTGGCTCTCAGGAGACATGCTTGGATGTGGCTGTGTCACTTTGCGGAACCCTTTCAAGCATCCTTCACCAATACTCCCTTCGATGGCTCCTTTCTCTTTGGGCTTCAGGTGAAAGATGCATTGACCAGGTGTGAGCAGGAAGGCAAGACTCTCTCTGCCGTGGGAGTCCAGTTTTCTACCCCTTCCAGACCTTATCCCAAGGGTCAGAAGAGCAGAAATATGTGGTTCCAAAATTCCCAGGGACCCTTGCCTGACACGCGTGATTTTTTCCCCCCAGGGGCAGAGGGGAAAACAATAACAGACGCCGCCCTTGTGACAGAGAAACCTTCTCTGCCAAGCCCTTCCAGCATCCCTGAAGGGTTGCCCGACTGCTCACCTGTGGAGGCAGTCGGGGGAAGACTTTCTCTGTACCCAAAAGCCTGGCAAAATATAACCAGAGACAGATGGGTACTATCCATTATATCCGGAGGTTACAAAATTCCCTTCCATCAATCCCCCATAGAATCAAAAAAGCCCATCCCAGATGTTCCACCCAATCTTAAGGTATCAAGCAGTCGCAGAAGTTTCAAGACTGATAGAAAAAAGAGCCATTCAAGAAGTCCCCGCAGACCAACTAGGATCCGGAACTTACTCAAGATTCTTTTTAGTACCAAAAAAGACAGGGGACTGGAGACCAGTACTGGATCTCAGCAGATTGAACAAATCTGTACAAAAAGAAGTTCCAGATGGTGACACTGCATTCCATTTTCTCTTTTATGGGTCAGGACAATTGGACGTGCTCGATAGATCTTCAGGACGCGTACTACCATATCAAGATGGGCAGATGCTCCAGGAGATTTCTTTGCTTCCGGGTAGGGGCCGGTCATTACCAGTTCAGAGCTCTGCCCTTTGGTCTCAACTCAACCCCCAGGGTGTTCACCAAGTGTATGGCAGTAGTCACGGCTCACCGGAGTCATCAAGGCTTCCAGGTGTTTCCCTATCTAGACTGGCTCCTGACTGCTACCACCAGGCATCAACTCTTAGAGGCACAGGATTATACAATCACATCATGCACAGTAAATTTTGAAAAATCTGCCTTGTTGCTCTGTCAGTCTATCACATACATAGGAGCAGAATTGAACACACAAGAAATGTTTGCAAGATTACCACAGGAAAGCGTTTCCACTATTCGTCAAGTGTTAATTCTAATGCAGAGCAAAAGGATTCAAGTCAGATATGTCCTCCAAGCTCTAGGCTCCATGGCACCTGCCATTCTTCTTGTCCCATTAGCGCATTTCCACGAGAATCCTTCAGTGGCTTCTTTTCATGCAGTGGTCTTTCCAGGAGCTACCAATGTCTTGCATGATCCTGGTCACAGAAACATGCAAAAGGCACCTTTCTTGGTGGAAGGTCTCCCCACTAGTAATTTAGAGCAGACCTTTCATATAACCCCCTCCGGTAGCCACAGTGACCACGGACACCTCCCTGATAGGGTGGGGGGGCATTATCTAAGCAGGACAGTCTAAGGAACTTGGCAACCTCATGAGTATCATCTGTATATCAATGTCCTAGAAATGAGAGCTGTACTCCTAGCGTTGCAAGCCCTTCAAGACTTTTCTTTCCGGGACCATTGCAATCCAAATGGACATGTCAGTGGTGTGGTACATCAACAAACAGGGCGGGACCAGGTCTTACCCCTTGTCGAGAAGTACTCGGACTGTGGCAATGGGCGATTTCCTCCCAATGTTTTCTGATAGCAACGCATATCCCTGGGAAATCCAACGTCATAGCGGACAGGCTCAGCAGAGCTATCCTCATGCCTCACGAGTGGTCTCTGAATCAGGAAGTTGTGGCTCTTATCTTTCGCAAATGGGGACAGCCTTGCTCCAACCTATTTGCCACTCCTCTCAATAACAAATGCAGCAGCTACTTCTCCCTACTTCCTCTTCCAGGTCATATATCCAGAGATGCTCTTGTCCACGATTGGCCTCAGGGACTCCTTTACGCTTTTCCCCCTTTTCCCCAATACCAAGAATCGTACAGAAAGCAAAATCTTTGGGTTGCAAAATGATCTTCATTGCCCCATATTGGCTTCGACAGACATGGTTCCTGTTCCTGCGCCTTCACCTTCTGGATCAACCGTAGATTCTGGACCCAGTTCCAGATCTTCTGATTCATCAATCAGGCGGTTTGCATCAATCCCTTCAAACTCTCCAGCTCACAGCTTGGTTACTCCACTTCCAACCTTAGCCAGGCTTTCCAGTATCTCCCCAGCAGGCCATGATATTGTTTCCTCACATAAGTCTACTATGAGGAAAATGTATGCTAGTAAATGGAAACGTTTTCTTACTGGGCAGAATCTAGAAATTTGGATCCTTTCTCAGCCCCAGTCCATGAAATTCTTGAATTTCTAGCACAACTCTTTCAGTCTGGTACGGCTTCCGCTACCATTAGAGCACAGCTAGCTGCCATTTCTAATTTTCATGTCAGTACGTTTAACTCTAGCATAATGTCTCATAAGCTCTGCAAGGCCTTTGAGAGCAACATCTCTTCTTAGACCCCCCAGTTAGAGATCCTCCTCCTTGGGATCTCAATTTAGTTTTAGCTTCCTTAATTTTACCTCCCTTTGGACTGGCAGCATCATGTTCTTTGAAATTTCTTTCTTGGAAGACACTTTTTCTGGTTGCGATCACTTCAGCTAGATGCGTCTCAGAACTTCAAGCACTGTGTGTTCGTCCTTCTTACCTGGTGTTTCACAAGGACAGAGTTTCTCTGAGGACCAGTCCATCCTTTACTCCTAAAGTCTGCTCAGAGAACAATTTAAATCAATCCATAGATCTCCCAGTTTTCTTTCCCAATCACAGCAACAAGGCAGAATACAAGCTCCACCAATTGGATGTGCACAGACAATTGCGTTTTTACCTCCATAGAGCTAAGGAACTGAGTCAGACCAGTTATTTCTTTCTTATGTTTTCAACAAACAAGGCCTTCCAGTTTATAAGGTGACCTTATCCAGATTGTTATCTGATACTATTGCCTTTATCAGTTATGAAATAGAGCTACCGGCTAAACCAAAAGGTCATTCTACTAGAGCATTAGCCACCTCTGTAGTTTTGCAGTCTAGGTTGTCCATAGACTCAATCTGTGCAGCTGCCACTTGGGCAAACCCTCACACTTTTATCTCTCATTACAAGGTGGATATAGTCTCCTGGAGCAGAGCTTCCTTTGGTTCTACTGTTCTGAAGAGTCTGTTTCAATGAGCCACCCAGGATTTTAGGTGCTAGGGACGCTGTCCCAAACAGCAAGAACAAAGGTGAAATGGACAACTTAGCATAAAGAAGTTATGTGCCTACCATAACATTCCATGTTAGTTGTCTTCATCTTGCCTTCCTTCTTGCGTCCCTCCCTCCTTCCTTCCCCCTTCCTAGAGGATTGAGAGGAGTTCTTTTTTGTTTTTCACTGGCTGAGTATCTTTTATTACTTCACATACCAGGTAATTTATGACTCTTTCCTTGTTTAGGTGTGTTGGACAA
Organism: Protopterus annectens; assembly: GCF_019279795.1. NCBI lineage: Eukaryota > Metazoa > Chordata > Ceratodontiformes > Protopteridae > Protopterus > Protopterus annectens. Next base: position 1,973,929,480 of record NC_056741.1, read on the forward strand.
CCAGTTTTTAGGTAACTGGTTACTCTACTTATGTCTAGTGTGCGCCATCACAAATGAGGTCTGGGTAGCTGATGCTGGGCATTCTGGGATAAGGGGTAGCCGTGAGCCAGTAAAGAGCTCTCGAGCTATAGAAGATGGCTGAGTCAGAGCCGAGGATCGGCTCCGAACCCAAACAGCAAGAAGGAAGGCGAGATGAAGACAACTAACATGGAACATGTTATGGTAGGTACATAACTTCTTTTTATATCTATTGGATGTGCCCAGTCGCGTTTCTACCTTCACAGTACCAAAGACCTAAGAAAAACTTCTTTTTATGATTCAAAATTAGGCAAACCGATATCTAAAGTTACTTTGGCCAAATGATTGTATTACTTTTGGTTATAAGAAAGTGGGTTTTGCCTTTACCAAAACCTCCAAGAACCCATTCCAGGAGGTCTGTGGTGACTTAGCCTTTTTGTCTAGAACATCCTTGGATGATATCTCTGCAGCTGCCACTTGGACTAATTGTCATACTTTTATCGCTTATTACAACCTGGATCTGGTCTGTACGGGAAGAGCAGCCTTTGGCTTGGCATTGGCCTGGAATATCCTTCCTTAGTGTCCCCTAGGATTTAAATAGCTTTGGACTCTGAACTGTTGAGGAATAAATGAAAATGACAGATTAAAAAGTTATGTAATGTACTTACCATAATGTTGCATCTGTGTTGTCCATTTTCATTCAACCCTCCCCCCATTGTACTTCTGGAGAGAACAAATATTATTGTAGGAATTTTGTCCCTTGCTTGAACTCCAGCGTCTATTTCTTTCTGGCTTTCCATTGTGCTGTTAATTGTGTGGACAGCAAACTAGATCTGAGCAATGTTAGGTTGGTAGGGCAATGTAGGTAGAAAGAGAGGAGCTCAAGATTTCAACTATTTTATGATCTAAAACAAGTGGCCAAGTCTGATCCAAACCCAACTTGTGAATGAAAATGGGTAGAACAGACAGAACTTTATGATAAATACATAGCTTATTTTAGGACAAGCTCTGTTTTGTATAACATTTTGCTTCCCCTTTCCCTCAGCCAGATTCCCTTGTCCCTTAGTCTTTCCCTTCCAAATTGGTTAAGGTTCACAGAAGACTCTTGGGTTCTGCCCATTATCCAACAGGTATATTTCATGTGTGGAAATCTTATTCCCTTTCCCTTTTTT
>NC_056741.1:1974286169-1974291169 GCF_019279795.1 Protopterus annectens
GGGAAGGCATAAAGTAGACCGGAGGGCCAACCATGAACTAGAGCATTCCTGGTGACTCCCCCTGAGGGGGGATAAGGGTGAAGTAGCTGCTGCACTTGGTATTAAGAGGACTGGCAAATAGGTCACTGCAAGGCTGACCCCATCTGTGGAAAATCTGCTCCGCAACCTGACTGTTCAGGGACCACTCATGAGGAATCAAAATAGCTCTACTCAACCTGTCAGCAATCACGTTGGACTTCCCTGGAATGTGCGTTGCTAGAAGAAAACATTGGAAAGACACTGCCCACTGCCACACTCGAATGGCCTCTCTGCAAAGGTGGCATGACTTGGTTCCTCCCTGTTTGTTCAGATACCATACCACCAACATATTATCTGAGTGGATCACAATTGTCCCGAGAGGAAGAAAGCTCTGAAGTGCTTGCAATGCTAGTAGCACTGCTCTCATTTCCAAGATATTTATATGCAAATGTATCTCATGTTCCTGCCATGTGCCTTGGACTGTCCTGCCATGATAATGCCCCCCCACCCAATCTGGGAGGCATCCGTGGTCACTGTGGCAAATGGAGGGGTTAGAACGAAGGGCTTTCCTGCATTGAGGTTGATGGTGTGAAGCCACCAGCATAGATCTTGCTTGCACTTGTCTGTGATCATTATAAGATGAGAAAGTAGAAGGTGTTGTAGAGACCACTGGGTGAACAGCAGCCACTGAAGGAGCCTCATGTGTAGCCTCGCAAGAGGAACCAGTATAATTGTTGCAGCCATCGTCCCTAACAATTTGAGAACCGTTTTTGCCTTTACTTTTTTCAGAGGGAGCAACGCGTACACCTGTTGTTGCAAACCCTGAATCCTTTCTTGTAGTAAAAACGCCTTCATAAATATGGTGTCTAACTCGGCGCCTATAAAGGTGACATGCTGCGAGGGCAACAAGGCAGACTTTTCCCAGTTTAGAGTGATACCCAATTGTTGACACAGCTTGATAGTGGCGTCCCTGGTCTGTAGTAGCAGATGCCTGGTGGTGGCAGAAAGTAGCCAGTCATCCAGGTACTGAAACACTTGGAATCTCTGACGTCTCAAGTGAGCTGTCACCACTGCCATACATTTGGTGAACACCCTGGGGGCTGTGGTGAGACCAAAGGGCAGGGCATGAAAATGAAAATGACTGACTCCCAGCCGGAAGCGTAGATGACTTCTGGATGCCCTGTCCATCTTTATATGGTAGTAAGCATCCTTGAGGTCGATGGAGCACATCCACACTTCTTTTGCCAAAAATGGGAGAATAGATTGCAATGTGACCATTTGGAACTTGGACTTCTTCACATGGAGTTTCAAGCGGCTGAGATCCAAGATGGGTCTCAGGTCCCCTGTTCTTTTCGGCACCAAAAAGAATCTGGAGTAAGTCCCTAAGCTGATCTGGTCTGAGGGGACATGCTGGATGGCTCCTCTTTCTAGCAGCTTTAAAACTTCTGAAGCTGCGGAATCCCTTTGGTTGGGTGGAACATCTGGGATTCTTTTGAACTACAGGGGAGGAGAAGAGAAGGGAATGTGATATCCTCCGGAAACTATTTTTAATACCCACTGGTCCGGAGTTATGTGTTGCCAGGATTCTGGGTATAGTGAAATGCGACGCCCGACTGGCTCTGGAGACGCGAAGTCGGACCTCCCATCAGGAGCGCTGATAGGGAGAACCACAAAATGTCTCCCTGGTTACGCGGGCCACCTCTGCCTCTAGGGCGGAGTCTACCTGACTTAACACGCCCTCCTCTGTCTCTGGAGGGGGAATCACTTTGTGCGTCATGAAAAAACCTCTGAGATTTCTTGAACCACATTTTCCCACTCTTCTGACCCTTGGGATAAGGTCTAGAAGACATGGAAAAATGGACTCCCACGGCAGACAGAGTTTTTCCCTCTTGCTCGCACCTAGTGAGAGTGTCCTTCACCTTGGTTCCGAACAACGATGAACGGGGCGTTGGTGAATGTAGACTTGAAGGCCTCTGTGAAATTACAGAGGTGCATCCAGGGGTGCCTGAGAGAAACTCTGGAACTCGCTGCCCTACTCGCTCCTTTGGCTGTGTAAGAGATCAGCCTCATGGAGGAGTTAGCAATAGAATTTAGGGTAGACATCTGAGCGTTGACTTTCTGAGCCACTGCGTCAGAAACGTTCCCCTGCAGAGAATCTCCGAGCTATTTCAGGAGATCTCTTTGGAGCTGTGTAAAATGTGACAAATAATTCAGCAACCACAGAGTAAAGGCTGCTGAAGAAAACATACGCTTCCCATTCTGGTCCATGGTCCTAGACTCCTTGTTAGGGGGATGGACGGTAGATGAAGTCTCAGCCAGTTCCTTCTTGGAGGCCGCTGCCACCACCATGGCATCTACTGGAACTCCCTTCATGAGAAACTCTTATCAGCGGGGGCAGACAGAAATTTGTTGGGTCTCCTGGGGACTGGTTCCACAGTGTCAGGGGTTTCCCACACCCTTTGACAAACTAGATCCAGGAGTTGTTCGAAGGGGGGAGAGACCCAGAAGGCAGAGGGTTGAGCCCCAAAGGTCTTCAGGAACACAGACTCCTCCCTGGAGGGGGATTTAGAGAGCCAGTCGCCTCTCTGCTTCAAGATCTCTAGGATATCAGCGAAAGAGGTATCCTCAGAGGAAAACTTGGGGGACCCCTCTGATTCCTCGAGGTCAGTGTCTGACGTGAGAGACTCTTCCTGGGAGTCGATGTGCATCCTCTTGCAAGTTGTTTTTCTGGGGGCCCTCAGAAAGTTAGGGACCACTCATGGAGATATCCTGAGGCCTTGGGTCTCCGCTGTCCAAGGATAGGGGGCGATCAGAGACTGATACCGGAGCTGGAGGGGGTAGAGTGTCGGTGCCATATGATGCAGCTGAGGACCTGGCCAGCACGCTCCGCATGACCTCAAAAGCTGGTCCCCCCAGCTCCAAAGATCGACCAACCATGGAAGCCCTTGGAGCAGAAGGGACAAGGTCCAAAGTCAAAGCAAGGCTCAGGCTCACCTGAGCTGAAGCACCGAGGGGGAGGCTGAAGAGTGTCCCAAGACTCCCCCCTCAGGTCCGACTGAGGAACCATGAGTCCTGGACTCCGTGGATGGAGCCGACGGGGTCAGACCTGAGATCGGAGCTGAGAAGCCAGGATGGGCTACCGGAGCCGACCTAGAAGCATCAGATGGCACTGACAACTCTGGCTCCGAAGGCAGAGTGAAGCTCGGAGGAGGATCTATCGATGATGGATGGGTGATGGGCTCCGGGGCCGAGTGGGCTGGAGCCAAAAACAATTTAGTCAGCACCAGTGATTGGAGCAGTCTCTGCACCACTCTATCCACATCAGAGTGAGTCCTGGAGGACATAGGATAAGGTAGGAGATCTAGACCTCCTCTCAGAAGGAGACCTGCGAGGAGGAGAAACCAGTCTAAAACCTGGAGACCGGCTCTGAACTAGTATCTCCGTCACCAGCTCCGAGAGGCTGGGAGCCGATGTAAGTTCTGTCGATTCCCCAACTTCCTTCATCACCGAAGCCAGTAGAGCCAAGGATGCCACAGTAGACTTAGTAACTTTCTCCGGAGGCTCCAATAATACTGACTGAGTTGCAGAGTGTTTTTTTGCTTTGGAGGTTTTGTCTCTTTTAGAGGGAGAGGACTTAGCACTAGAAGACCTCTCCAGACCTTCCTCGAAGGAGGGTTTCAGTAGTCCTTTCAGAATTAGTTTGTTCTTCCTTTTTTGAGGGACATGAGGGCTGAATGCATGACAGAACGCACAAGATTCCTGAAGGTGGATAGCCCCCAAACAATAAACGCACACAGAGTGCCCATCAGTAATCAATATCTTATATCCACATTTACATTTCTTGAAGCCCGAAGGCTTGTGTTCTTTTGTATCCTTGGACATGATCGGTAGGACACTAGACACAACTCAACTGACAAACCCAACACCAGCAACAAAGCGCGGGAACTAGACACTAAATAAACTGCAGACGCCACACATGGACCTCTAACTTAAATGGCCCAGACAGGAAACAAGGGGAGGACTAGGTCCTCTAACTGAAATGGGCCTAGCCTGTTGGGAGATAGCTAACGGGATACCAAGACAAAGACTACAAGAGGCCACACAAAAACAGCTTCCACAAACCAAAAACACACACACCTAGCTATGAAAATAGATTTTGGATCAACAATTTGGTAAAAAAAGAAGAAAAGTTATACTTAGCTACAGCCAAGAGCGAGACCACGTCTGAACTTTACAAGTGGCAAACGAGATCTGGGGAAAGGGAGCAGTGCAGTATGGGATACCTCTTAGCCCAGCCAATTGAAAGACTTTGAGCTAGAGTATGAACGAGTTGGAGCCGAGGTTCAGCTCCGAACCCACGGGTAAGAATGTAGGAGAGATTGGACTACATAACATCAATCCTTTCATCTGGATAATAAAACATGCCTTATAAGAAAATGTATTTCAATCTTTAGACTCTGCATATATGAAATCAATTCTAACAACAGTTAAGAAACATGTTTTTAAAACGCCATTAATTTTAAAATGGAAAGTTTTGTGCTTTTCCATCACACACAGTTCTACATTTGTGGAAACTCCGAACAATTTTAAATTGAACTTACTAAAAAGGAATGGGTTAGTATTATGGTGTGAGTAAAATGTAATCTTCAGTTTGCTGGAGATTCATTAAAGATGTAAAAGTGGATTGGGTACATATGTTTATGGATTGTGAAAAATTACATTTATTGGGAAGAGATAAATATTTTTTAAGGGGTTATGTTCTGATAATTGTTCTTTAACTAAATCAATAATAATAATGAATGCCCCATATAATTTATCTATAAAAGCCTAACAACAAAAATGTTTTGGAGTTTCCTGGCAGTATCTAAAACAAAAAAATTACAAAAATTGGAAATCAATCTCAGAATTTTTAAATTTAATGTCAGTGCTATGTAAAACTGAAAAAGAAATGATTCAAAGTGATTCAGATAAGATCTGTAAAT